>NW_024881657.1:600000-892908 GCF_019059575.1 Amphibalanus amphitrite
TACACTAACCTATCCTACCCTACCCTACCATACCCTACCCTACCCTTACACTACCCTACCCTACCCTACCCTACCCTACCCTACCCTACCCTACCCTACCCTACCCTACCCTACCCTACCCTACCCTACCCTACCCTACCCTACCCTACCCTACCCTACCCTTACACTACCCTACCCTACCCTACCTTACCCTACCCTACCCTACCCTACCCTACCCTACCCTACCCTACCCTACCTAACTCTACCCTACCTAACTCTACCCTACCCTACCCTACTCTACCCTACCCTACCCTACAATCCCCTACAATCCCCTACCCTACCCTACCCTACCCTACAATCCCCTACCCAACCCTACCCTACCCTACCCTACACTACACTATCACCGACAGTCCAAGTTTCAGCTAAATCGGCCCAGAAACGGCTGAGATTGCAAAAACAAATTAGTTGTATTTACTGGCGAATCCCCTTGGCGAGCGGTGCCTTGTGTCGGCCTTCGTTGGCTCTGATGCTTTTCACTCAGTTTTCTAAGCGAACAACTGAACCTAAAGCACGTGCCTTCTGCTCGGCACCGGTCGCGCCCCCACCACGTGCACACCGCTGAACCCACCCCCTCGAAAATTTAATACGACAAATGAGTGCACGCGCTCGACTTGGTGTGAAAATTTCACCCCTGTAGCCCTTACCGTTCCCGAGCAATAGGCTGTTTTTGCCGATTCTAATGTTAACCCTATGGCGCACATGAGCGCGCGCCACGGGCGCACCCCCGGCCAAATCGTGCCCAAAATCTAATACGACCTGTTGAATGACGTGACCCACGAGTCGTGAAAATTTCACCCTCCTGCGTCAATCGACGGCGCCTTAATAAGCCTTTTAGGGAGTAACCCCGACGGCGGCGGCGAACTTTTTAAGATTTATAATAGTAGACTAGAGGTACAGGTTTACGCGATAACTGTATGTTTTGATATGTATGATTAACGGATGCATTAGTTTGGGTGTAGAAACTTGCATTTTAATTGGTATTATTTGTGTAGAACTGGGTAACTGCTTTTAATTGAACTGTTAAGTATGATGGTGATGCATGCGAGTTGTTCGAGCCCTATGTAAGTTAGGATGTTACTCAATTCAACCCTACCCTACCCTACCCTACCCTACCCTACCCTACCCTACTCTACCCTACCCTACTCCTACTCCTACCCCTACCCTACCCTACAGCTACCCTACATACCCTACTCCTACACTAACCTACCCTACCCTACCCTACCCTACTCTACCCTACTCTTACACTAACCTACCCTACCCTACCCCTACACTACCCTACCTTACTCTACCCTACCCCTACCCCTACCCTACCCTACCCTACCCTACCGTACCCTACCCTACCCTACCCTACCCCTACACTACCCTAACCTACCCTACCCTACCCCTACCCTACCCTACCCTACCCTACCCCTAACCTACCCTACCCTACCTTACCCTACCCCTACCCTACCCTACCCCTACACTACCCTACCCTACCCTACTCTACCCTACCCTACAATCCCCTACCCTACCCTACACTACCCTACCCTACCCTACCCTACCCTACCCTACCCTACAATCCCCTACCATACCCTACCCTACCCTACCCTACCCTACCCTACCCCTACACTACCCTACCCTACCCTACTCTACCCTACCCTACCCTACAATCCCCTACCCTACCCTACCCTACCCTACCCTACCCTACCCTACCCTACCCCTAAACTACCCTAACCTACAATACCCTACCCTACCCTATCACCGACAGTCCAAGTTTCAGCTAAATCGGCCCAGAAACGGCTGAGATATTGCAAAAACAAATTTATCGTATTTACTGGCGAATCCCCTTGGCGAGGGTTGCCTGGTGTCGGCCTTCGTTGTCAAAGGTCAATGACCTGCCGGCTCTGATTATTTCCAGTCAGTTTTTAAGCGAACAACTGAGCCTAAAGCACGAGCGTTTTGCTCGGCGCCGGCCGCGGCCCCACCACGTGCACACCGCTGATCCCACACCGTCGAAAATTTAATACGACAAATGAGTGCACGCGATCGACTTGGCGTGAAAATTTCACCCCCGTAGCCCTTACCGTTCCCGAGCAGTAGCCTGTTTTTGCCGATTCTAATGCTAACCCTATGGCGCACATGAGCACGCGCCACGGGCGCACCCCCGGCCGCATCGTGCCCAAAATTTAATACGACCTGTTGAATGACGTGACCCACGAGTCGTGAAAATTTCACCCTCGTGCGTCAATCGACGGCGCCGCAATAAGCCTTTTTGGGAGTAACCGGCGGCGGACTTTTTAAGATTTATAATAGTAGACTAGAGGTACAGGTTTACGCGATAACTGTATGTTTTGATTTATGTTATGTTACGGATGCATTAGTTTGGGTGATTGACTTGTATTTTTAGCTGTATTATTTGGGTAGATTTGGGTAGCTGTTTTTAATTGAACTGTAAGGGATGGTGATAGTTGCGGGGTGTTCAAGTGTTTTGTATGTTGGGCCCTTTTTGAACTCAACCCTACCCCTACCCTACCCTATCCTACCCTACCCTACCCTACCCTACCCTACCCTACCCTATCCTACCCTACCCTACCCTGGCCTACCCTACTACCCTACCCTACTCTACCCTACTCTACCCTTCCCTACTACTCTACCCTACTCTACCCTACTCTACCCTACCCTACCCTACCCTACCCTACCCTACCACACCCTACCCTACTACCCTACCCTACCCTACCTAACTCTACTCTACCTAACTCTACCCTACCCTACCATACCCTACCCTACTACCCTACCATACCCTACCCTACCCTACCCTACCCTACCCTACCCTACCCTACCCTACCCTACCCTAGTCCCTACCCTACCCTACTACCCTACCCTACCCTACCTTACCCTACCCTACCCTACCCTACCCACCCTACCCTACCCTTACACTACCCTACCCTACCTTACCCTACCCTACCCTACCCTACCCGTAACCTACCCTACCCTACCAACCCTACCCTACCCCTACCCTACCCTACCCCTACACTACCCTACCCTACCCCTACCCTACCCTACCCTACTCCTACACTAACCTATCCTACCCTACCCTACCTCTACCCATACCCTACCCTAACCTACCCTAAACTACACTACCACCGACAGTCCAAGTTTCAGCTAAATCGGCCCAGAAACGGCCGAGATATTGCAAAAACAAATTAATGATATTTACTGGCGAATCCCCTTGGCGAGCGGTACCTTGTGTCGGCCTTCGTTGTCAAAGGTCAATGACCTGCCGGCTCTGATTGTTTCCACTCAGTTTTTTAAGCGAGCAACTGAGCCTAAAGCACGTGCCCTCTGCTCGGCACCGGTCGCGATTCTAATGCTAACCCCATGCCGCACATGAGCACGCGCCACGGGCGCACTCCCGCCCGCATCGTGCCCAAAATTTAATACGACCTGTTGAATTACGTGACCCACGAGTGGTGAAAATTTCACCCTCGTGCGTCAATCGACGGCGCCGCAATAGGCGTTTTTGGGAGTAACGCCGGCTGCGTAACCCCGACGGCGGCGTGGGCGGCGTGGGCGGACTTTTTAAGATTTATAATAGTAGACTAGAGGTACAGGTTTACGCGATAACTGTATGTTTTGATATGTATGATTAACGGATGCATTAGTTTGGGTGTAGAAACTTGCATTTTTATTGGTATTATTTGTGTAGAACTGGGTAACTGCTTTTAATTGAACTATGAAGTATGATGGTGATGCATGCGAGTTGTTCGAGCCCTTTGTAAGTTAGGATGTTACTCAATTCAACCCTACCCTACCCTACCCTACCCTACCCCTATCCCTACCCTACCCTACCCCTACCCTACCCCTACCCTACCCCTACCCTACCCTACCCCTACACTACCCTACCCTACCCTACCCTACCCCTATCCCTACCCTACCCTAACCCTACCCTACCCTATCCCTACCCTACCCTACCCTACCCTACCCCTACACTACCCTACCCTACCCTACCCTACCCTACCCTACCCTACCCTACTCTACCCTACCCTACAATCCCCTACCCTACCCTACCCTACCCTACCCTACAATCCCCTACCCTACCCTACCCTACCCTACCCCTACACTACCCTACCCTACCCTGCCATACCCTACCCTACCCTTACACTACCCTACCCTACTCTACGCTACGCTACCCTACCCTACCCTACCTTACCCTAACCTACCCAACCCCTACCCCTACACTACCCTACCCCTACCCTACCCTACCCCTACCTCTACACTACCCTACCCTACCCTACCCCTACCCTACCCCACCCTACCCCTACCCTACCCCTACCCTACCCTACCCCTATACCATCCCTACACTACCCTACCCTACCCACCCTACCCTACCCTACCCTACCCTACCCCTACCCTACCCTACCCCTAACCCTACACTACCCTACCCTACCCCTACCCCTAAACTACCCTACCCTACCCTACCCTACCCTACCCTACCCTTCCCTACCCTACCCTACCCTACCCTCCACTACCACCGACAGTCCAAGTTTCAGCTAAATCGGCCCAGAAACGGCTGAGATATTGCAAAAACAAATTCATTGTATTTACTGGCGAATCCCCTTGGCGAGCGGTGCCTTGTGTCGGCCTTCGTTGTCAAAGGTCAATGACCTGCCGGCTCTGATGCTTTTCACTCAGTTTTGCAAGCGAACAACTGAGCCTAAAGCACGCGTGCCTTCTGCACGGCGCCGGTCGCGGCCGCACCACGTGCACACCGCTGAACCCACACCCTCGAAAATTTAATACGACAATTGAGTGCACGCGTCCGACTTACAGCGAAAATTTCATCCCCGTAGCCCTTACCGTTCCCGAGCAATAGCCTGTTGCCGATTCTAGTGTAAACCCTATGGCACACCATGTGAGCACGCGCCACGGGCGCACCCCTGGCCGCATCGTGCCCAAAATTTGATACGACCTGTTGAATGACGTGACCCACGAGTCGTGAAAATTTCACCCTCGTGCGTCAATCGACGGCGCCGCAATAAGCCTTTTTGGGCGTAACCCCGACGGCGGACTTTTTAGGATTTATAATATAGACTAGAGGTACAGGTTTACTCGATAACTGTATGTTTTGATTTATGTTATGTTACGGGTGCATTAGTTTGGGTGATTGACTTGTATTTTTAGCTGTATTATTTGGGTAGATTTGGGTAGTTGTTTTTAATTGAACTGTAAAGTATGATGGTGATGCATGCGAGTTGTTCGAGCCCTTTGTAAGTTAGGATGTTCCTCAATTCAACCCTACCCTACCCTACCCTACCCTACCCTACCCCTTCCCCTACACTACCCTAACCTACCCTACCTATCCTACCCTAACCTACCCTACACAACCCTACCCTACCCTACACTACCCTACCCCTACACTACCCTACCCTACCCCTACACTACCCTACCCTACCCTACCCTACCCTACCCTACAATCCCCTATACCCTACCCTACCCTACAATCCCTACCCTGCCCTACCCTACACTTACACTACCCTACCCTACCCTACCCTACCCTACCCTACCCTTACACTACCCTACCCTACCCTACCCCTACCCTACCCCTACCCTACCCTACCCTACCCTACCCTACCCTATCCTACCCTACCCTACACAACCCTACCCTACCCTACCCTACCCCTAACCTACGCTGCCCCTACCCTACCCTACCCTACCCTACACTACCCTACCCTACCCCTACACTACCCTACCCTACCCTACCCCTACACTACCCTACCCTACCCTACCCTACCCCCTACCCTACCCTACCCTACTCTACCCTACCCTACCCTACAATCCCCTACCCTACCCTACCCTACCCTACAATCCCCTACCCTACCCTACCCTGCCCTACCCTACCCTACCCTACCCTACCCTACCCTATACACTGCCACCGACAATCCAAGTTTCAGCCAAATCGGCCCAGAAACGGCTGATATATTGCAAAAACAAATTTATCGTATTTACTGGCGAATCCCTTGGCGAGGGGTGCCCGGCGCCGGTATTCGTTGTCAAAGGTCAATGACCTTCCGGCTCTGATTATTTCCAGTCAGTTTTTAAGCGAACACCTGAGCCTAAAGCACGTGCCCTCTGCTCGGCGCCGGTCGCGGCCCCATCACGTGCAGACCGCTGAACCCACCCCCTCAAGAATTTAATACGACAAATGAGTGCACGCGATCGACTTACAGCGAAAATTTCACCCCCGTAGCACTTACCGTTTCCGAGCAATAGCCTGTTTTTGCCGATTCTAATGCTAACCCTATGGCGCACATGAGCACGCGCCACGGGCGCACCCTCGGCCGCATCGTGCCCAAAATTTGATACGACCTGTTTTTTTACGTGACCCACGACTGGTAAAAATTTCACCGTCCTGCGTCAATCGACGGCGCCGCAATAAGCCTTTTTGGGAGTAACCCCGACGGCGGCGGCGTGGGCGGCGGCGGACTTTTTAAGATTTATAATAGTAGACTAGAGGTACAGGTTTACGCGATAACTGTATGTTTTGATATGTATGATTAATGGATGCATTAGTTTGGGTGTAAAACTTGCATTTTTATTGGTATTATTTGTGAAGAACTGGGTAACTGCTTTTAATTGAACTGTAAAGTATGATGGTGATGTATGCGAGTTGTTCGAGCCCTTTGTAAGTTAGGATGTTACTCAATTCAACCCTACCCTACCCTACCCTACCCTACCCTACCATACCCCTACCCTACCCTACCCTACCCCTACACTACACTACCCTACCCTACCCTACCATACCCTACCCTACCCTTACACTACCCTACCCTTCCCTTACACTACCCTACCCTACCCTACCTTACCCTACCCCTACCCTACCCTACCCTACCCCTACCCTACCCTACCCTTACACTACCCTACCCCTACCCCTACCCTACCCTACTCTACCCTACCCTACTCCTACACTACCCTACCCTACCCTGCCCTACCCTACCCTAACCTACCCCTACCCTACCCTACCCTACAATCCCCTACCCTACCCTACCGTACCCTACAATCCCCTACCCTACCGTACCCTACAATCCCCTACCCTACCCTACCCTACCCTACCCTACCCTACCCTACCCTACAATCCCCTACCCTACCCTACCATACACTACCGTTCCCTACCTTACCCTACCCTACCCTACCCTACCCTACCCTACCCTACCCTACCCTACCCTACCCTACACTACACTACCCTACACTACCACCGATAGTCCAAGTTTCAGCTAAATCGGCCCAGAAACGGCTGAGATATTGCAAAAACAAATTAATTGTATATTTACTGGCGAATCCTCTTGGCGAGCGGTGCCCGGCGTCGGTATTCGTTGCCAAAGGTCAACGACCTCCCGGCTCTGATTTCGCTCAGTTTTGCAAACGAAGAAACTGAGCCTAAAGCACGTGCCCTCTGCTCGGCGCCGGTCGCGGCCCCATCACGTGCACACCGCTGAACCCACCCCCTCAAGAATTTAATACGACAAATGAGTGCACGCGATCGACTTACAGCGAAAATTTCACCCCCGTAGCTCTTACCGTTCCCGAGCAATAGCCTGTTTTTGCCGATTCTAATGCTAACCCTATGGCGCACATGAGCACGCGCCATGGGCGCACCCTCGGCCGCATCGTGCCCAAAATTTGATACGACCTGTTTTTTTACGTGACCCACGAGTGGTAAAAATTTCACCCTCCTGCGTCAATCGACGGCGCCGCAATAAGCGTTTTAGGGAGTAACCCCGACGGCGGCGGCGTGGGCGGCGGCGGACTTTTTAAGATTTATAATAGTAGACAAGGGGGTTCTTGAAGAAAAACTCAGATAACCAGATGACTCAAAAACTTAGAAAAACTCAGATGACGTCAAAAACGTGACGTTACCCAATGACTCCTCCGGGCATCAATTTTACACTTTGTGACCGAATTTTTTTTTCCAGAGGCTATGATAGATTGGCCACAAATGACGTCAAAATGATACCTATCATGTTCTGTCATTTTCGACCGAAAAAAGACCTTCGTGCGAAGACCTGTCAGGCCTACAGCTTTGAAGATACAGAAAAATGATTAGACATAAAAGGTGTAGAATTGACTGGGCTACAAAACTGTTTTCTCCGAATTTTGAAATTTTTGGTTTTGACCCCAAAAATCAAAAAAGCATTGTTTGGATATATTAGCCAAAAAATCAAAAAAGTTTTTTGAGTGTCGAAAAAAACGGAATATTTGTGATAGTACCTACCGTCTTCTATCTACATACCAAATTTCAGATCGATGCCTCGTTTTTTGGCCAAGTTACCTATAGTGAAAAAACTGTTCAAAAATGATGACGTCAAATTTTCAAACTCAATTTTTGGCAATTCTAGACCTCGTAGAGCAAAACAAAGACCAGTATTAGACTCCCCGTGACGAGCTGCATCGAATCGGTACCCATTTTATGCAAAAATATCAACTTTTAAATTTGACCTAATTTGACCTGATCTTGACCTGACCTTCACCAAAACGTGACCTAGGCTGGCCCTAAAGGTTGCCTAACCCACATAATCGCATTTGTCATGTAAAATGGACCATAAAACATGTATCACACGACACTTTCATATTGTGACCCCCGGTGACCTGACGTCGCTGCGACCTGACCTGGTATCAGTGACCTCAGATGGCAAGTATGTGTTTGACGAACAATGTACTATCGATGGTTTTCAATAAATTACCAATTTACTCAATTTCACAACACATTTCTTTAAATGCCCGTGAACGGTGAAAATCCTACCTTTGACCTGACCTGTGACGTCATCGGTTTGACCTAGGTCAATGAAATTTGGTCACAAGGTAGCTCCCGGGTGGGGCTATCGAACACCGTTTGAATTTTGAAAATAGGCCGTTAAATTTCCGAGATCTTAGCGGGGCCGAAACTCCCCCCCCCCCCCCCCCCCACGAGTGGTAGGGTCCGCCGGTAGCCCTACGGGGCGCGGGTTAACTTGCATGCTTATATTATATATTAGCGATGGTCCACATAATGTATTAGCTCCACTTTATATTAGCGATGGTCTGACATAATAAAACGAGCCTGGGCCCGTATTCAGGTCGACGGCGTAACTTAAGTTTTACTTAAGTTGCGCAAATACGTAAGTAGTTTTTGTATTCAGGTTGACGGCCTAAGTATCATTTTGGCGTAAGTACATACTTAAGCAAAAATTGTTCATTTCCAGACAACTTACGTAAATTTTGCATTTTGGTATTCAGGTCGAACGGCGCACGTTAGTAAGGCGTAAATTTGGGATTCATGTCAAATCTACTTAACCCGCGCCGTGCTGGTGGCCTGAACTTTCCGCCGAGTGCTGGGGGGGGGGGCGTTTTCACGCCCCCCGTCTAACTCGGCTCCTGGGCCACGTAGCGACACGCGGTAAGCGGCAATCGAAAGAGCGTCAAAAATAAAGACGAAAACACTTCGGTCATTTTTTGGGTCAGGTCAAAGGTCAGGTCACCAGAGGTCACCAAAGGTAAAATGTTGACTATTTCAACATTTTGGAAACTGCCAACGGCTATCTCGGGAACCGATAGAGCTACAGCGCCGCGGAAAAGCGCATTCGATAGCCCTTTTACAGACCTTTCTGAGTAATGTTCTCAGATTTGACCTCAGGTCAACGGTTTAGCCTCCAGAGGGCAAAAACTCCAAAAATAGCCGTTTTTACGAAAAACGTTTTTTCGTCAATAACTTTTGACTCATAAGCGCCATGACATTACTTTTGCCAGCATCGTGTTCCTCTCGTCGAGACGCGTCGAATGAACTATTCGTTGACCTTGAAAGGTCATTTTGAAAATTTGACCTCAGGTCAAGGTCATGACCTGACCGAAAAGGGTCATGTTGCATATCAGTCGATCCGTATCGTCGAGCTGAACACATCTGACGTGTTTTCACCGCTCTAGCACGTCTCTATCAAAAGTTATAGCCAAAAAACTGCTGGCGACCGTTCATGACCTGAGATGACCTCAGGGGCACACAGAGGGGTCACAGGTGCATTTTTCCTATTCAGTGTGTCATGTTTACCTATGAACCGATGTTTGAGAGCGTTTTGAACGATATTCGTCCAAAAGAGGCGCATTTCAATTTTCTCCCATTGACTTATAATGGAGAGGTCGCAAAATTGACCTGACCTTAGGTCACAGATATCAAAAATCCGAGATATACATTTTATACATACTGTTACTCATATCAATCGCTGAAAGTTTCAAAGTGATCGTTCAGTCGGTGTAGCTATAGCGAGCCTTTGAACTTTTTCTGAGGTAAGGTCACTTGACGTGACCTGGTGACCTGACCTTGAACGGCCTAGGTCTGAAATTTTCACAACATGTGCGGAAATGATGTAGGAACACGTGTACCAAAAACGGCGGCGCTGCGCGCCGCCGTTTTTGAGATATTCGCAAAAAACCTGAGGGGGGGGGCGTAAAAACGCCCCCCCCCCAGCACGGCGCGGGTTAAGATTGGCGTAAGTATCCCTATTCCTTTACCATTAAAGGGACCCTCCCACCTTCAAAAAGTTAATGAATTGGCATGAAAGTGATGTCGCTCGGTTCAGAAAGAGCAAAAACGAATATCTACCAAATTTCATCGAAAAATATTCACCGGTTTTCAAGATATTAGACTTTTACTTTTGTTTACTTTTTGGGATCTCCGCTGTTCCTAGCGACTTTATTTGAAAGTGCGGCATTTGTTGCGCGCAAAGCAGCATATACCACCGCGTGCTACAAAACGTTTTAGTCAAACATTTAACGGACGTTCGAAAGCCTGATGACGTCATCAGATTCCCGTAATGGTTAAGAGATAGGGACCACGCTGGTCCCACCCTGCAAGTAAAGGGAAGAAATTTCTTGAACACCATAAAGCTGCGGGGGTTGCGACCAGGATAAATGGTGGTTTCTGAGCCTGGCCGCAAACTTGGCTATCTCAACTCAAAACTAATGTTAAGGTGGGAGGGTCCCTTTAAGTAGTTACGTGTGCTCCGGAGGACACGTAAGCCATTTGATGAATAGGACGGGTGGTCTAAATCATGATTTATGCATGCATATTGTATACATGCATGTTTGTTTTATAATGTAGCTTCATAGATGACTATATAACCCGTTTTCGCGACGGCTATCTGGTACACGTTTGGCTCACATTCGGTGGAGAGTTGGTGCAGATTCGGTCAAATTAGGTGCATTGTGCCTCTTAACCCGCGCCCTGCTGGGGGGGGGGGGGTGTTTGAACATCCCCCCTTGTGGTTTTTCGCGAATATCTCAAAAACGGCGGCGCGAAGCGCCGCCGTTTTTGGTACACCTTATCATACATCAATTCTACACATGTTGTGAAAATTTCAGACCAAGGTCATTCAAGGTCAGGTCACCAGGTCACTTGAAGTGACCTCACCTCATAAAAAGTTTCAATGTCTGTCATAGGTACACCGAATGACCGATCGCTTTGAAACTTTCAGCGATTGCTAAGAGCAATAGCATGTACAAAATGTATATCTCAGAATTTTGATACCGATGACCTAAGGTCAGGTCAATTTTGCGACCTCCCCATTATAAGTCAATGGGAGAAATATCTTTCAGTCTTCTTAGTGCTTGCCGTTTTATTTATCATTTCTGTATTTGACTTTTTGTAAAATATATCCTACATACAATTTCAAGGAGAGGTCATTCACAAAGTATTTCAATGGGAGAAAATTGAAATGCGCCTCTTTTGGACGAAAGACATTATAAACACTCCCAAACACCGAATTACAAGTGGTTTAGACACACTGAACATGAAAATGGTGTCCGTGACCCTTGTTTATGCCCTGAGGTCATCTTAGGTCACGAATGGTATCTAACAGTTTTTCGCAAATAACTTTTGATAGAGGCATGCTAGAGCGATGAAAACGCCTTAGATGTGTTCAGCTCGACGATACGGATCGACTGATATGCAACATGACCCTTTCCGGTCAGGTCATGACCTTGACCTGAGGTCAAATTTTCAAGTTGACCTCTCAAGGTCAAGTTATAGTTCATTCGATGCGTCTTGATGAGAGGAACACGATGCCGGTAAAATTAAGCTCGTACAGGGCTTGGGTCAAAAGTTATTGCAGAAAAACTGTTTCCGAAAAAATCGGCTATTTTTGCAGTTTTTGCCCCCTGCAGGCAAAACCGTTGACGTTAGGTCAAATCTGAGAGAATATTCAGAAAGGGCGTTAATAGGGCTATCGAATGCGCTTTTCCGCGGCGCTGTAGCTCTATTGGTTCCCGAGTTATGCGTTGGCTTCTTGGAAATTTTCGACATTCGACCTGGAAATCGGCGAAATTTTGCCTTCAATGACCTCTGGTGACCTGACCTTTGACCTGACCAAAAAATTGACCGAAGTGATTTCGTCATTATTTTTGACGCTCTTTCGAACGCCGCCTTCCGCGTATCGCTACGTGGCCCAGGAGCCGAGTTACAAGGGGGGGGGGTGTTCAAACACCCCCCCAGCAGGGCGTGGAAATCCAGGACCCCCAGACGGGCGCGGGTTAAGTTATCAGCTTTGGTTCCACAGTTGCTTATTACCCGCTTTTTCAAAACATCAGGCATTATTTCCGGTCAAAACACTGAAATAAATTCATGATATGAAGATATCTATTGTAAAAGAGATTTGGTGCAGAGCTGGTCAAGTCTGTTGCATTCGCCGGATGACCCGTCGTGAAAACGAAGATTAGCCGTTTTCCCGACGGCCATCTGGTACAAATTTGGTGCACATCTGGTACAGATTAGGTGCAGATTTGGTCAAATCAGGTTCAGTGTGTCTCTTAGCAGCTATCAGCTAGGGTTGCACTAATTGCTTATATGCCTGCTTCGTCATATTATCAGAGAGCATCATCGATTAATCCGCGCCCCGCTGGGGTCTGCCGAGCAACGCGCCCTGCTGGGAGGGGGGGGGGGGCAATTTGCCCCCCCCCACTAAGATCTCGAGAACCACGCAACATAGCGACAAGCGGCAAACGGTGTTGGATATCCCCATCAGGGAACTACTTTGTGACCCAATTTCGTTGACCTAGGTAAAACCGATGACGTCACAGGTCAGGTCAAATGTCGAATTTTCACCGTTTACAGGCATTTCAAGAAATGCGTTGTAAAATCGAGTAAAATTCATTTCATTGAAAATCATCGATGGGGAAATGTTCGTCAAACACATATTTTGCTATTTGAGGTCACTGATACCAGGTCAGGTCACAGAGGTCAGGTCACTGAGGGTCACAATATGAAAATATCATGTGATGCATGTTTTATGGTCCATTTTATATACCAAATACGATTATGTGGGTCAGGCAGCCTTTGGGTACACTTACAGTTTAGATTATGTTCCGGTGAAGGTCAGGTCAAGGTCAGGTCAAATTAGGTCAAATTTCAAAGTTGATATTTTTGCATGAAATGGGTATCGATTCGATGCAGCTCGTCACGGGGAGTTCAATAGTGCTTTTTGTTTTGCGCTACGTGGTCAAAAATTGCTAAAATTGAGTTTAAGATATGACGTCATCAATTTTGAACAGTTTTTTCGCTATTACTTGGCCAAAAAAGGAAGTACCGATCTAAAATTTAGTTAGTATTTAGAAGAGCGCAGGGACTATCACATATATTCCGTTTTTTCAAATTACGGGAAAATTTTTGGGATTTTTTTTTAGTTTTTCTTAAAAAAATCATTTTTTTAATTTTGGGGGGTCAAAATCCCAAAATTTTGAAAATCCGAGATAGCAGTTTTGTAGCACTGCCTTTTGTCTACATGACCATATAAAAAACTTTGAAATTGCTTGGTAACTGTAGCTTTTGTGAGCGTTTCAAGATTTCATGTTTTCTGCTCATTTTTGCTCGAACATGACCTCAGTTTGACCTCAATAACTCCTGACCTAAGGTGATCTAAGACTTGAAATTTGGTGTGAAGGTGTCAAATTGATGCCCGGAAAGGTGCTGAAAATTTGGCGCCCACAGGGGGGGGGCCAAATTGGTCCCTCTCCCCCCAACGGGGCGAGGGTTAACCCTCGCATGTGTAGGGGGGACGGGGTCGGATGCACCTCCCCCATGATTTTTCGCAAATAACTCGCGTAAAAAGCGGCCGATCGCGACGAAACTTTCAGTACCCTCGAATTGATCAATTTTACACCTACTCTGAAAATTAATTTCATGACCCTGACCCAAGTGACCTTTGACCTTTTTCTCGAACCCATGTTTGGCCGGAATCGCGATTCGGCGTATGTCGGCTAACATTAGCCGCGCGTTTGCAAGCTTCTCGTGGTTTCAAACGTTCAAACATGTGATTTGATGTTGCCCCCATGCATTTGGGTGGATGTCAAGGTCACCTGAAGGTCAGGTCAGGTCATTGACCTTTGGTGACCTCGGTTCACTTTTTCCAGTTCAACATGTTTCTCATGTTGGTTAGTTTTTGGAGCTGAATTCGAATTTAGAAACTATTTGAACATTTACGAAATAGTTTTGGTGCCTTCGTAACATGTTACGAAGCTGTCAGAGGCGGTTGACACGAATACCCGTCACGACCCCTACTGGTTGGCCTGACCTGATCTAACCCGACCTGGCCTAAATGCATGAAGAAATCATATGTGATCAAAACTAACATGATATTCGTGATCCCTGAAAAAACCCCATAGCAGCCACATTTTACGACTTTCTAGCAGTTCCCGATTTTCCCGATTTTTGGGCCTTTGACCTGACCTGAAAGGTCAACCAATGACCTAAGACCTTAACCCTCGCCGGACCTATCGGTTTTCTACATACGCGCCGGCCGAGGGGGGGGGGTACGACCCCCCCTGGCCGTTTCGCCCCTGGTGGAGCTAGCGCGTCGCGGAAAAAAACGAACGTGTGCGCCGTTACGAGACGCAGAGATTGGTACCCGATTTTAAGGTCCTAGGTCAACCGGCGACCTCTGAGGTCATGTCAAGTGCCCCAAGGTACGGTTCCGTTTTTGGTGAATAACTTCGCAAAAAAACGGCTGCAGAGCCGCGATTTTGGCAGCATCGTGTTTGCCTCGCTCCAGCGCGTCGAATGATATACTTTTTGTTTGGGTCAGGCCAACTTAGGGCGTTGACCTCAGGTCACGGTCAGGTCAGCACCCCCAGGTCACGAAGTTAATCTAAAGAGGTCATTTCACATATCATTCGATTCGGCTAGTCTTCCTGAGTCCATTGCTGGCTTTCCCGACTCGCTAGCTCAGTTTGATCGGGAGCTGTTGACGAAAAACTAATATGACCTTGATGACGTCATAAATGACGTCACGCAAGGTCAACATTGCAAAAGTGACGCATCTAACCTTGCAAGAAGTGCATCAAATCACGATTCTGTGTGCTTGAGATAGTTGGAGATCGTCCCCGGCGCCAGAATAGCAGTTTTTATTTTTATTTATTGACTTTTAATGGTGAGGTCACGAAAATGACCTGACCTCATATGACCTTTAGGAAAAATCCGAGATATAAAAGTTGTGAGACTCGTAACGCATACTAGATCCTGCAAGTTTCATTTCCCTGTGAAAGTTCCTCTGGCAGTGAGGGCGTTGCGAAGTTGCGACATGTGAAGACCGTGCAGAGGTTCACTTATGACGTGATAGGTCAGTGACCTGACCTAACCCTAAAATGCGGTTGGTGTCAAAAGCTCTGGCCTGAATCAAAGATCAGGTATGCCAAGTTTCAGCTCTCTATCGCCAGCGTTTTCGGAGCCATCGCGAAAAAAAACCTATGGCGGGGGGGTCGGCACCCGCCCCCCCCCCCTTCGGCCGGCGAGGGTTGAGGTGGGAAGAATCGGCTTCCTCTTGGGAAACACGCTCGTTTTTCCGCGAAGCTCCTGCTCGATCAGGGGCGAAACGGCAAGGGGGGGGGGGGGTCCAACGGACCCCCTCACTCTTATACGTTCGCGGCTGGAAAAACACCAATACGGGCGAGGGTTAAGCTGCGAACGGATGCTTGGTGAGAATGCACTGATCACAATTTAATGGTGTTAGTGCGGCCTACGAAATAAACATGAAACACTTTTGTCACTAAGGAATTATATTATGGGGGCATTCCACGATAGATCGACCAAAGCCGTACACCCTCATATTTTATTTTTTGCTTAAAATTGGTCTAATGGGTGGTGATGGGCGGGGAAGCCAGCTGTGCCAAGGATTTTTTTCTTCGAACAACGGTTTCCGAGATATAGCCTCAGGCAATTCCTGGAGGTCACGCTGCAACCCTATGTTTGGCGGCTTATAACTCAGAAACTATTGGTTTTCTATGGTAAAAACTTTATATGGTTCAACTCGCAATCAACCAACAAACGTTTTGGCTATCTCGGATTTTCGATTTTTGAAAATTTTGATCACGTGACATCTTGACCTTTTTTCGAAGAGTGACCTTGATATTTTCCCAACTGAAAGTCGCAATTATGTCTGATGACGATTAAAGCCTTATCAATTGTTATTCATATGCGCAAATAAAAAAAGTGGCTTTCGGCCTGCGTTGACCTCAGGTCAGGTCATTTTTATGACCTGTCCATTATTACGAGCGGGAGCGACGCGAGATCTCGAGAATAAAGCAAGATAGCGACAAGCGGTAAACGGTACAGGATTCACACGGATAAGGTCTACAATTTTTACACAGGTCATTTTCAGGTCAGGTCAAAGATGACGTCACAGGGGTAAAAAGGAAGTCAAAATAGTTTTGGCTGTACCTTTTGATCTAATAAAGAAAGAGACGTGGAACAGGCACCATTGTGTTTGCTTTCGCCTAGCGCCAGTTCGTTTTGAATTTCAATACCGATGACCTAAGATCAGGTCAATTTCTTGACCACCCCATTATAAGTCAATTGGGGAAAAATCAGCTCCATTGTTTTTACACTAAAACGCGTCGGAATTGCCTAATATACCATGAGTGACTTCATATACGACTAACATTGACTACCTTGAGACCTTTTTGCTCTTGGTCAACTGTGACGTTGCTCTTGGGTCATGTGACGTCATTAAAGGTCACCAAATGTTTTTTTGCTAATAACTCCTTACAGGTTTGAGATACAGCCGCGCGGATAGGCTCATTGTGTTCAGCTCGTCAAGGCCCATCGAATGATATATATGATGACCTTAAGGTCACGTGACCTAAGGTCAACTTTTGACCTTGACCTTTCGAGGTCAACATACACATGTTTCGATGCGGATCGACGAGAGGATCACGATGGTGCTATTAGTTTGTTCATAGCTGGGATACTTTAAAAGTTATTCGAGAAAAACGTCATATATATATGTAGTGCCGCCATTTAGACTTTCTTTTTACCCCTGTGACGTCATCTTTGACCTGACCTGAAAATGACCTGAGTAAAAATTGTAGACCTTATCCATGTGTACTTTGTGCCGTTTACCACTTGTCGCTATCTTGCTTTGTTCTCGAGATCTCGCTGTCGCTCCCGCACGTAATAATGGGAAGGTCATAAAAATGACCTGGCCTGAGGTCAACGCAGGCCGAAAGCCACTTTTTTTATTTGCTCATATGAATGACAATTGATAAGGCTTTAATCGTCATCAGACATAATTGCGACTTTCAGTTGGGAAAATATCAAGGTCGCTCTTCGAAAAAAGGTCAAGATGTCACGTGATCAAAATTTTCAAAAATCGAAAATCCGAGATAGCCAAAACGTTTGTTGGTTGATTGCGAGTTGAACCATATAAAGTTTTTACCATAGAAAACCAATAGTTTCTGTGTTATAAGCCGCCAAACATAGGGTTGCAGTGTGACCTCCAGGAACTGCCCGAGGCTATATCACGGAAACCGTTGTTCGAAGAAAAAAATCCTTGCCACAGCTGGCTTCCCCGCCCATCACAACCCATTAGACCAATTTTAAGCAAAAAATAAAATATGAGGGTGTAAATTTTATTTATTTTTGGTCGATCTATCGTGGAATGCCCCTATGGAAAGCATTGTCGATGGTAATAAAGCAATTAGGCTTCCATTCATAGCCGATGGGCAAAACCGTAGGTAGATTATTTACTTACGCATTAAGTTAAGCATGTCAACCTGAATCCCAACTGGCGTAGGTTTTACTTAAGTTTTTGACCAGAATACCAAACTTACTTACGCTGTTCGACCTGAATACCAAATGGCGTAAGTAGATGGCTGTGCGCAAGTAGTACTTAACCCGCGCCCTGCTGGGGGTCCTGGATTTCCACGCCCTGCTGGGGGGGGGGGTGTTTGAACACCCCCCCTTGTAACTCGGCTCCTGGGCCACGTAGCGATACGCGGAAGGCGGCGTTCGAAAGAGCGTAAAAAATAATGACGAAATCACGTCGGTCAATTTTTTGGTCAGGTCAAAGGTCAGGTCACCAGAGGTCATTGAAGGCAAAATTTCGCCGATTTCCAGGTCGAATGTCGAAAATTTCCAAGAAGCCAACGCATAACTCGGGAACTAATAGAGCTACAGCGCCGCGGAAAAGCGCATTCGATAGCCCTATTAACGCCCTTTCTGAGTAATTCTCTCAGATTTGACCTAAGGTCAACGGTTTTGCCTGCAGGGGGCAAAAACTGCAAAAATAGCCGATATTTTCGAAAACAGTTTTTCTGCAATAACTTTTGACCCAAGCCTTGTACGAGCTTACTTTTACCGGCATCGTGTTCCTCTCGTCAAGACGCATCGAATGAACTATAACTTGACCTTGAAAGGTCAACTTGAAAATTTGACCTCAGGTCAAGGTCATGACCTGACCGGAAAGGGTCATGTTGCATATCAGTCGATCCGTATCGTCGAGCTGAACACATCTAAGGCGTTTTCATCGCTCTAGCATGCCTCTATCAAAAGTTATTTGCGAAAAACTGTTAGATACCATTCGTGACCTAAGATGACCTCAGGGCATAAACAAGGGTCACGGACACCATTTTCAAGTTCAGTGTGTCTAAACCACTTGTAATTCGGTGTTTGGGAGTGTGTATAATGTCTTTCATCCAAAAGAGGCGCATTTCAGTTTTCTCCCATTGACTTATAATGGGGAGGTCGCAAAATTGACCTGACCTTAGGTCATCGATATCAAAATTCTGAGATATACATTTTGTACATGCTATTGCTCTTAGCAATCGCTGAAAGTTTCAAAGCGATCGGTCACTCGGTGTAGCTATGACAGACATTGAAAGTTTTATGAGGTGAGGTCACTTCAAGTGACCTGGTGACCTGACCTTGAATGACCTTGGTCTGAAATTTTCACAACATGTGTAGAATTGATGTATGATAAGGTGTACCAAAAACGGCGGCGCTCCGCGCCGCCGTTTTTGAGATATTCGCGAAAAACCACAAGGGGGGGTGTTCAAACACCCCCCCAGCAGGGCGCGGGTTAAGTATGTCGACCTGAATACAAAATTTATACTTACACAAAAATATGTACTTACGCCGTCGACCTGAATACGGGCCCTGGTTCACACTGAACACGAATTTACTTTAAGTACCGTATTTTACTCGAAGAGGGCAAGAACGCTTTATAACCGCTCATTGCCAAAGAAGACTGAGGATGATTTTGGAAATCACGTGGGCTGCATAACGGAATGGCTGCTACCAGGTTACGTGGTCAAAGGTGTAAAAATACGCAACACTTCTTCAAAACTGCGATGGCCCATGCATCCCGGGGCGGGGGCCCAGACCTCCCGGGTCTCCCCTACATAGGTGGAGCTTTGTGCCGAGCTGGGGATGCCCGGGCGCAACAAATCCACCGCCCGTGGTGGTGACCTTGACCCCCGTCGTCTGTTGCGACTCCAAAGCCAAGCCGGCGTGGAACCATGGGAGAGCTCGGGCCCTCCCAGCTCGGTAGGTACCTACCTACAAACCTCCACCTATGCAGTCAGGCCATTGCATAAGAGAATAACGATAAACAATTTAGTTTATCTAGGTATATTGATATCGGCACCCTAAGTTCGGGTCAATTTTGCGACCTCTCCGTCTCCATAACCTACCTAAAAGCTAACGAAATAAAATTCAACTGTCCTTCGTTTGGACGAAGACATTTCAAACATTGAAATACGAGTACCTAAGCATGACACACTGAATCGGAAAATTGCACCCGTGAATCTTGTGTGCCTCTTTTAACCCGCGAGCCGCTGGGGGGGGGGGGGGCACAAAGTTGCCCCCCTTACGTTTTGTAAAATATATCCGAAACCTGATAAGCTACGATCGTGAAACTTGGCATACTTTCAAATAAATACCTAGGCAATGTTTGATAAAAGTTTGGTGGTTGTAGCACCTAAGATGACGTCACAGTGACGTCATAAAGTTTTGCCGTTTTCCGATATGGATCGTTTCTGATGACGCTGAGCATGAAACTCAATTGCAAATGAACTAGACAGCACCTGCTGTCATCCTAAAACATCTAACTACACTTCCATCTAGTTTCTGACCAATAATCGGTCCTTTATATTCGGTCCCATATATCTGATGTATCGTGAGGAATATGAGAGTCGCAAATCTATAATTTCACTTATGACGTCACTATGACGTCATTTCAAATGGGATCAGCACCAAATTTGGACACAACCTCGGCTAGGTATTCACTAAGATGTGTGCAAAGTTTCGCTTCTCTATCTCTTCGTGTTGCGACGATATCGTCGCAGAAGTAAAGGAGGGGGGCAGCTATATGCCCCCCCCCCCAGCGGCCGGCGGGTGGCGCGGAGGCCCAGCGGCCGCCGGGTTAAATCCTTTTATGGCAATTAGTTTGCCCTTCTAAAATAGATAGGTATTCTCACACGCACAGTTTCTGTGGATTTTCATTTTATTTCTTTTTTTTGTGCCTTCGACTCGACTCAAACCCAGGCTTCCGAAATCGACTCTGGTTCCGATCAGTGCTATCGACTCTGACCGCTCATGCCTCATACCCTGACCTTGCAGCTGTATAGCAAGCTACATCTTTTCAACAAACTTTTGGCTCTAAAACTCGGGCACAACCGACCACTAGCCTGATCCTGCCGGCCAAATTCCTGAGAGACATTGTCCTTCCCTGCCCGTGTCCCGCTATCCTCGGAACCAGGACGTCCATATATATATTTATAGGACGCGGTGACCCGGCGGGCCATCGTTCGTTCGTTCGAGACGCCATCACTCGAGGGCAGCATAAATCAGGAAGGAGCACTCCAGCCATTGCACTTCAGCAGCGGACCTTTTATGAAGAGTTGGTCTGATACAGGCTGCCTAGAAAATCTACAAAGGGAAGTTTATCTGTTTATTTTATCTGGTGTTAACGTAAGATTCTGCACTAGTCGCTGGGTTTGAGGGCGGGGGCACTCCTGGTCATCTGATCATGGGTGGCGGAATAGTTCGAAAAAAGTTTCACTGCTTGTATTTGCGACTATATGGGGGAAGGTGGGGCAATATGGGCGCAAGGAACATTTGTCTCCTGTTCCCTCGCCGGCACAGGGGGGAGGGGAGATGCAATGCAGATGCACCCCCCCCCCCTAAGGTTTTTTGCGAATAACTCGCGTAAAAAGCGTTCGATCGCGACGAAACTTTTAGTACCTTCGCATTGATCAATTTTACACCTACCCTGAAAATTTCCTGACCCTGACCCAAATGATCTTTGACCTGTGACCTTCTTTTCGAGACCATGTTTGGCCGGAATCGCGATTCGGCGTAGGTATGTCGGCTCGCATTAGCCGCGCGTTTGCAAGCTTTTCGTGGTTTTAAAGTTCAAACGTTCAAACATGTGATGTGATGTTGCTCTCATGCATTGGGCTGGATGTCAAGGTCACCTGAAGGTCTGGTCAGGTCATTGACCTTTGGTGACCTCGGTTCACTTTGTCAAGTTTTAGGTACCAACATGTTTCCAGGCTATTTTTTTAGCTGAGTTAGAATTTAGCAACCATTTGAACATTTACGAAGTAGTTTTGGTGCTTTCGTAACATGTTACGAAGCTGTCAGAGGCGGTTGACACGTACCTACTACGAATATCCGTCACAACCCCTACCGGTTGACCTGGCCTGACCTGACCCGACCTGGTCTAAATGTTTAAAGACATCATCTGTAAACAAAAATAACACGCAGCGCCCCGAAAAACCCATAGCAGCCACACTTTACGACTTTCTAACAGGTCCCGATTTTCCCGACTTTTGGGTCATTGACCTGGCCTGGAAGGTCAACCGATGACCTAGGACCTCAAAATTGGGTATCATCGACTTACTCTCGTGACGGGCAACCACGGTCGTTTTTTTTTCCGCGAAGCTCTAGCTTGATCAGGGGCCAAATGCGAGGGGGGAGTCGTACCCCCCCTCCTTGTGCCGTCGAAGGAAGCAAAATGGCCTGTGCCCGCGAGGGTTAAAGTGACCATCCCTTAACCCGGCGGCCGCTGGGCCTCCGCGCCACCCGCCGGCCGCTGGGGGGGGGGGCATATAGTTGCCCCCCCCCCCCTTTACTTCTGCGACGATATCGTCGCAACGCGACGAGATAGAGAAGCGAAACTTTGCACACATCTTCCTGAATACCTAGCCGAGGTTGTGTCCAAATTTGGTGTCGATCCCATTTGAAATGACGTCACAGTGACGTCATAAGTGAAATTATAGATTTGCGACTCTCATATTCCTCACGATACATCAGATATATGGGACCGAATGTGAAGGGTCGATTATTGGTCAGAAACTAGATGGAAGTGTAGTTAGATGTTTTAGGATGACAGCAGGTGCTGTCTAGTTCATTTACAGACGTTGAGTTTCATGCTCAGCGTCATCAGAAACGGTCCATATCGGAAAACGACAAAACTTTATGACGTCACTGTGACGTCATCTTAGGTGCTACAACCACCAAAATTTCCTCAAACATTGCCTAGGTATTCATTTGAAGCTATGCCAAGTTTCACCTTCGTAGCTCATCAGGTTTCGGAGATATTTCACAAAACGTAAAGGGGGGGCAACTTTATGCCCCCCCCAGCGGCTCGTGGGTTAAGACGTGTGCGTGATAGGAGCCACTTGGCACTTACCCTAAAACATGTTCGACGATGTTCAAATGTCAAGGTCAGGATCAAGGTCAACCTGGCTCGGAACCACAAAACGGCATCGTCATCGGTACCTACCTACATGGTGAGCAGCGCACTTGATATCCAACGGTGACCCAAAACAGCAACTTTTTTGTTTGACCTGACCTGGAAAGTCAGGTCAAACTAAAAAAATGACCTGACCCGAGAAGGTAAAACTGGGTACCTATCATTGGATTCGTCTCTTCCCAAAGAATCTTTTTGGTCCTTACCGCGAAGCTCTATCTCCAACAGGAACGAAATGGCGCCGGGGGGGGGGGGGGGGTCGCAAACACCCATGTGCGTTCTAGGATGGGAAAATGGAGTGATGTGCGGGTGGCATGATGGGGGTCGCTAATTAGGTATCTATGGCCCTCCACGCCTCCGCAACCCCCCCCCCCCCCTCCCCCCTCAGCCGGAGCTGATGTTTTATGCAAAAAATAAATAGGTCCGGTGAGGGTGAGCTCTTCATTTACCGAGGGGGGACGGTGGATGGTATTATCCCGACCCATCATTGCCATGCAAAAAGCGGTGTTTTGGAAAATTTATTTACCCTTCAAAATGATGGAGAGTGTTTTCTCCCTGATTGAAAAATACTTCAATATGGCGGAAAAATTACTCGATGATTGCTGCGCATTTGTTACAATTATGGCTTTTAGCTTTCATCGGCTTTCATCACTGAACGCTATAATGGCTTTCATTGCCATTGGACGCTTGTGCCGCGCGGCTTGCTAGCGGATACGCGCCCTAACCCAACAACAACAAACAACATAACGTTGATAGCAAGAGTGCGTACTTGAGTGCGTAGCAGTTGCAGTAGGAGCCGTAGGAGCAGGAGGATATTGATATAGAACCTTGGCAGGAGGTACGTTTGTATACGGCAGAACCTTGGGGCTGGGGATGAATCTTGGGTAGAACCAGGGTATGTGGGGGGGGGGGGAGAGGGTCGTACCCGCCCCCCCCCCTCGGCCGGCGCGTATGTAGAAAACCAATAGGTCCGGCGAGGGTTAAACCTCATATTCATTCACACTGGAAATACATCCTACTACATTTGTGTGGAAATGAATGCTATCAATCTGTTTTCCCTCCGTTCTTACCGCTCCCACGTGTTTTGGCTTCACCTGACCGCCAATTTTCCACTCTCATCTCCCTGTCTACTGAATAAGTTCCATCCTTGACACACAAGCTAAAATATAATTTTTGGACACTGAGCACCTGGAGCGATTTGATCAAGGATCTTGAAATTTGCTTGCACAGATCACATGATAATTAACCAGTTGAAGGCAGCGAGAGGGGATAATTTCTTTGAAGTCACATGACTAATTATGCCCTTTGGCACCCTGTTTTCAGATTCTACCGATACAAGCCATGGCTGTGACGGTGCTACTTCTTTTGCTGGGCCTCTCCTCGGGGGTCTACTGTGATGAGGGTGTCACCAGAAAGGTGGGCAATATGTTTTTTTACCAGCTTGTAGATGGTGCCTAAACCATAGGTTTTAGGTATAGGTAACATTTCATGTTCTCATTTTTATCTATTGGTTTAGTGGTTTAAGCCTTTGTCTCTGATGATACATTTTATTATCCTTTGCTTTTAAATGAGCCTATTTGCAATATTTGATGTATCAATTTACTCTAGCTGCTGCCATGTTCCCTTTGTACTTTGTCCACAAATACCATTGATTGTTAGGGACCGTATGCTTTTCTATTGTTTAATTTATAGTTACTAGACAATCCTTCTTTTTAGTGTTATGCCCAATGAATTAATGCACTAAAAATTCATCAAATCAATATTATCCGTATAACGTTTTTTTTGTCTTCCTAAAATAATGTTTTGTTTGAATATTGTGTTTTTTAATTTACAACCACTGGCTTCAAATTCTAAAAAAGTGCACCTTCCATTGAGTTACCTCATTGCAAAATTTTGGTTAGTATGTTTTGATGACTCCGTACCTACTTTTCTCAGTAGGTATGCTGTAAATGTGCAATGTGCATGTATCCACATGCTGCACATCCTGATGGTTTCTAGAGTCATGTTTGGCTCTCAGTAACATCTAGCTGTAACATGACTCCTTTACATGAGCATAATCATAAATAATACTCCCAATGTGATCCTAGGGAACATTTTTTATTATAAATGTAGCTCAACTGTGTGCTTTTTGAATGGACAGAGCTGGAGCCCGCCCGTAACAGAGAGCGTATGACATAGACATAGAAGCAGAACCCTGCTATCTGATTGCGCAATTCTGGGTACCTAACAAGATAATTCAGATGTCAAAGTTAAACGTGCCAATCAAAGCCAGACTCGGTCTGTCCCACTCTACTGACTTCAACTGGCTGCGGCTGCTCCCACCAACCGCAGGCCATTCCCATCAGGAGTCTCAAATATCGAGCGCAGGAGCGACTGGAACCCGGGCTCTCACCTCTGGGAGTCCAACACTACACCAATTGAGCTACAGGACAGGCGAAATACAGGGTGGGGCAGCATAATCGGGAATGCTTTTTGGGCTCTGATCATGAGTATGCATGGCAGTATTTTGATAAATTATATCATGGCAACGAAACGCCCAAAAGTTGTGCATCATCTGACATGAATACATCCATGAGCATGCAACCTCCTGGAAAAGAGCAGCAAAATAGTTCGACGGTGCTCCAAGTGCTTCGCGCGCGCCCATAGACACTAATGTTAAACGAGCAAAGCAAGATGATTTTGTTTAAAACCCTGCAATGCCACGTGAAGGTTGCTTGACAGGTCAACATGTTATCACGGACAATAAGGGTTGTGTGGGAATACTCAGGACAAAAGATTAACGTAATCCTCGTAAAATAACTCTTAGCAGAGGACATACAGATGACTCGCTTGAAAATCAGGAAGAAGCTCTTGAGCACATTAAAAAGAAACAATGTTCAAAACTTCCGCGACCAAAAATCTCACCACCGACTGGAATACGATAAAAAAAGAATGGCATGCCATATAGGGGATTGTATCGAAAATATTCCAGCGGTCATGCGAAGTAAACATCCTGTTGGGGTGATGGACCTATCGGTGGTCTTCAAGGGAGGTGCACGTGGTGCACTCTACTTCATCCAGCCCGGATAAAATGAGCACCTCTGGTAAATACATCCGCACTCTGGCAGACTCACGTGAAGCCGTCGGAAGAAAGGATCACTGACGGTTCACATCACGTCTTACGAGGACTCTGTCCGTGCTGGTACTGTAGTGAGGACGACATGTTATTGTGTAGGGCACCTCCAGCTGAGATGAACCAAAAACTTCTGGTCCTTCAACTCCGCAGATTTAAATCCGATCAAATTCTTTACATGGAGCGTCTTTTGGTAGAAGGTTAATGAACAACTTATCATCAGTAAAGACGGTCTTCAGTGCAAGGCACGAAGCTGATGGGTGATCATGGACAAGCAGGAGGCTGCACGTGCATGCGCGTGCTTTTGGACCCGCCTTGAGAAGGTCATCGACTCCGAGGGCGGTCACATGGGATGAGGGATAGGTAAAAGGTGACCGATTGATGGGATAATGCTAAAATAGTGCTTGGAGCTGTATTTTTAAATTCATGACCAAATAATCCCGTTTGATATTTATTCCCGATTATGCTGCCCCACCCTGTAGACATGGAAGCAATGGTTTATAAAATACTGATGTGAGAGTATGTGTGGGTCGCTGCGGGTTTCGGTTGGTGCCGGGGCAGACTGGCGCGGCTCGGACCCGATTCTAACCTCAGACTGTGGTACCTATCCCTGCCCCGCTGGCCGGCAGCTGACCGTGACCCGCGAGTACGACGCGTGCATGGACCAGCTGAACGACAGCACCACGTGCAGCTCCCACCAGCTGGGACACGTGGTGTCCGAGTCGGCGGCCGACACGCTGCACGTGCTGGTGTCGCTGTGGGCGCAGCCGTCGGTGCTGCTGCTGCACCTGCCGGCCGCCGCGCCGCCGCCCAGTATCGACTGGACGCTGCTGACCGGAGCGAACACGACGGGTGCCATCCAGGCGGACCAGGTGCTCTCGTCGTACGGCCTCAGCCTGGATCAGGTGAGGGAGACGAAGGACAGGGTCTGTCCGGACCAGGGAGGCTCTGCCAGGACCAGGGCAGGCTCTTCCTGGACCAGGGAAGGGTCTGCCCGGGTCACGGATGCTCTGCCATGGTCAGGGTAGGCTCTGCCTGGGTCAGGGGAGGCTCTGCCTGAACCAGGGGAGGCTCTGCATGGGTCAGGGAAGGCTCTGCCAGGGAGGCCCTGCCTGGGTCAGGGGAGGCCCTGCCTGGGTCAGGGGAGGCCGGTGAGGCCGGCGCCAGAGCGGCCGACACCACGGCACAGCCTCCTATTTCGTTTCCGATATAATGAACCCTTTTCCCTTATATAACAGATCTTACTCCGCTGCAGACCGTTCTTCACTTGAACGACGGGCGTATTGGTCAGTTCCGCCGAGCTGGTCTGCTCCTCCCCCAGCTGATCGAGTACGACGCCCCGCTCCTCCCTCAGCTGATCGAGTTTAACGCCGCCCCTCCCTCAGCTGATCGAGTTTAACGCCGCCCCTCCCTCCCTCAGCTGATCGCGTACGACGCCCCGCTCCTCCCTCAGCTGATCGAGTTTGACGACCCTGAAGACACTGCCGACGTCACGCACGCCAATGCCACCTCGCTGCGTCCGTTCGCGCTGGACATAGTGGCCCCCGGCGCAGTGGTCTCCAACTGGACATCGACAAACGACAGCGGGGAGCAGGGCGGCATCCATGTGCGCGCCCCTCCTCTGAACGCCAGCGACTGGACGGCCGTCGGCAACGTGACATTCTCCGTGAGAGAGAGGGGGAGGGAGCGAGGGAGGGAGCGAGGGAGCGAGGGAGGGAGGGCGTGGGAAGAGAGGAAGGGAGAAATGATACTCATTTCAATTGCATGATATAAGAAGAGTACGGCGGTATTTTGTATTTTACGACACAGATTAAGATAACACTTCCCCCGTCTGATCGTCCTATCTGGCCTGACTGACTGTCCTATCTGGCCGTCCGACTGTCCTGTCTGGCCGTCAGGCCGTCTTATCTGACAGTCTGTCTATCCTTCAAACCATCTGACCGCCCTATTTAACAGCCTGCCGCCTTGTCGCACCGTTTGACCGTCTGACTGCCCTCTGTGACCGTCTGACCGCCCTCTCTGACCGTCTGACCGCCCTCTCTGACCGTCTGACCGCCCTCTGTGACCGTCTGACCGCCCGCTGTGACCGTCTGACCGCCTGTTCACCCTCCCTAACCGTCTGTGTGCGTCAGGTGGAGGTGCTGGACACGAGCCGGCGCACGGACGAGCTGCCGCACCTGCAGCAGACGGGCACCTCGGCCGTGGCCAGCCTGGTGCTGGACAAACTGCTCACCAGCTCCGGATACAAGCACTCGCGGTAGGCGAGCGCCGCCGGCCGCCGGCCGCCGCGCGACCCGGCAGATAGCCGAGCTGCCGGGAAACCCCAGAGGGTGGGCTAGAGACTATATAGCCTCTGTATGGGATTTATAGGCTGTATGGCTACGAGTGGACGACAAGGATATCTGTGGATATAATGACATCTTTCCCAAAGAGGTCTTACCTGCACTTTCCCGTATCTGAGGTTGCTTGGTTTGTTTGCGCTTTTCTATACGGCCCGACCCCCTGAGTCCGCTCCGACTCCCGACGTCTGATCGTGCGGCTACCTGTGCGGCAGGTTCGGCGTCCAGATGACCACCGTCGGCAACCGCAGCCAGAGCCTGCAGGTCATCAAGAGCCTGGACGACGAGTACACGCCCGGCGTGTTTAAGGTGAGCGCTGGGGCCAGACCAACTGTGATCACCGGCGGCGCTCGAAGACGGCCTATGCTGCCGCCTGCATTCATAAGCTAAGCTTCGCTAGTACTGAGTACTGTGTCTGAACTTAATTCACGAGTTTTCATATTTGTGCTTAATATACACGGCTCACACTAGACTTAGTGGGTTACAATTCAATTATTCAAGGATGCTTGGAAACATAAGATCATTACTTTGTTTTCATTGGATTTTTGGGTAGCAATCGTTGGTATTTCTTCATGGGTTATTAGCTTAACTGAACCGTTAGTATAACACTTGCACTCAATTCTTTGAAGCCAGCCAGCTCTAGCTGCGCGGACACATGCCTCTCCCGACTCCGGTCGGCTTGACCCCTCCCGCGCTGTCGACCCTGACCGCTCCCCCTCCCCCTCCCGCGCTGTCGACCCTGACCGCCCCCCCCCCCCTCCCGCGCTGTCGACCCAGACCGCTCCCTCCCCTCCCGCTGTCGTTCTGACCCCTTCCCCCCGTCACGCAGCTGGTCAGTCTGTCGTCCAGCGCGACGTCCGCCGGCTACCTGCAGTGGCGTCCGGTCGCCTACACGGCCCCCGAGTACATCATCGAACACTCCACCACGGCGCGCCACTACGCCGTCCGCGCGGCCAACGCCACGGCCGCCAGCCCCCTGCTGAGGGCCTACTTCGGCGAGCGAGCGCTGACGCACCAGCTGAACGTGACGTTTGGGCTCAGCGAGGACGGCTGGTACACGGACGCCAAGTACTCGGCCTGGTGAGTTACAGTCGAGATTAGACGAGCTGAGTTGAGTGGAGTCGCTGAGATGACAGCCAGCGAGGAGGTGGAGGGGAGACGCGTTAAATTACAGTTATCTTTGTGAAATGGGAGTTTGACTCTGGGTCGCTGCAGATAAGATAAGACTGTTCTGAGTGGCTACATGATAAGATAAACTAAAAAGTTGGCTACTTGACCTTGTTTTGGCCCGTCCACCGCGTGCACATGCTTGTGATGTGACCGACTGTGGCATGACTAGTCAGCGACCTTTCTGAGCTCTCCCTCGCCCAGCCGCCCGTCCTCATGGGACACAGCTAGATAACCCATATGGCCCCTCGCATTTCCGTTTTCCCTCTTGTATTTCTGTTTTCAGCTGGCGACCATTCTGTCCTCTTTCTTGCCGACTGGAGACCGATCTGACCCCTCCCCGCCGTTTGCTGTGCCCTCTGACCCCTCCCCCCCCGCCTCGCCCCCTCAGGGAGCTGACGGTGGGGATCGGCGCGCCGCCCGAGGACGAGTTCTCTCTGATGGTCATCCTGTTGCTGGGCTTCGGCCTCGGCCTGCCGACCGTGGCGCTGGTCGGCGGCGGACTGTGGATGGCCGTCCGCAAAGTGCGCGGTCAGTCGGCCTCCCCCGCCAGCCTTCTCGTCGAGGAGGAGTAGAGGGAGGAGTGGTAAGAGAGAGAGGGAGGAGTGGAGTACAGACGGCGGGACGTGGTGCTTACGACGGGACCATTTTCTGATTAGATATCGAGTCCGGTCGGTCTGTGGGTGCCTTGAACGCGGCTCGGCTCGGAGAGGCTGGACATTAGAGTCGCCCCCTGGCGTGTCACCTATTTAGGGTTTGATTGTGGCAATGATTGGAGAGTATTGTAGTGATTGACGGTATGTCGGAGCCCGGCTTCTGGAGCTCACGAACCTCGGTCCCCTGACTGGCGGGATCAGACTTTGCCCGTCATGTTTTATTTAGCCCCGCCTTGACGTCACACGTCGTGCCAAGCACACAATGTCCTGTCTCATAGTCGTAGCCAGCCTATCTTTTAGCCGTCCTGTCCTATCTTTTAGTTGTCTCCTATTTAGCCAGCTTTTAACTCTAGCCTGGTCAGTATTTACTTGTCTCAAGAAGTCGATGATTTTCCCCTGCGTTCCGAGCGCGTCGTTACCATCTCAATCCCTCCATCATCCCACCCAACCGCCGCCCAGTCTTCCCAGTGTCTGTGGCGCCCGGTCCATCCTGCGTTATCGTCTCCCCGAGCTGTCCTCTGAAGGCCACCGTCCCGTGCCCAGTGGGTACCCGAGGAGCCGTAAGGCGCCGGGTCGGCACAGGAGCCTGGGCGAGAGATATCGTATCGTCTCTGACGAGACGGTGTGGTATCAGGGCCACAATTCACTGCTGAGTGCCTGCCGTGAAGTGCGAGAGATATTACAGACATCTGTGTGTGTCAAACATATCAAACCTGATGATCTAGTGATGTAGATTATCATGACAGAATGCGTACCTGTGCCCGGGACCTTTATCGGGGACATTCTTAGACCAAATATCCTTTTAAATTGAGCAGTGCATTTTTTATCCAGGGGTCTATTAAACCGTTTGTTCTAATATATAGTGTATGATCGATCAAATAGAGGAACTATTTTATATACATGCACATAATCAATTGTATATTCTAGCGCAGGTAATTGCGCTTTATCATCACATTTAGCTCATGAGGTAGTTCAAATAGCAGTGTCTGCGTAACTGATGGTCGTTATCGTCTTTCGTTGATGAGCGACATGCCAAAACAGTTCCATGCTTACATATGTGCCCAATGTCGAATATCGTGTGAAATATATGAACTTAAAGCATTTAAGACTCATCGATATACTTATTTTAGTTTGTGCCCTTATATGGTCCTGATCTTGTGTTGTCCCCCTAGAGTTGATCATTTGATTCAAATGCTCTTCAGTCGTCCGTGTGCCGTGGCTTGTTTCTTTCGTCATATTCGAACCCTTCACTCCCCTAAGTGAGCGCCATCGCCCCTATTCGTCTCCCAAACAGTCACGTACGAATTATACACATGTCTATTTGCATAAATGACTACACATCTGACACAGGGCAGTCTACCTGACATTGTGCCGGCCGGGCCGACTCGGGACGGCCTGTCAGCATGGTGACGGCCTCTATACTCTGACATAGAGCGACAGCGAAACAAGAAGACGCCGACGGAGCAGCGTGAGGCGGTCGGCTGCCTCCGCAGCGTCCCAGCCGCCACCGCCCCCGCTGGAGAGAGGTGGCCACGGCGAGAGAGGACCGGACGTCACACCGGCGAACACGCTCAGACGTGTTGTAGCGACGGTGCAGCGGTTTGGCGTTTCGATTTTCCGCCACAGGAAGCGCTGTCCCTCGGAGCGCTGCGATGTCCCTCTCTGTGGCCGGCTCTCGCCTCTGTCCCTCTCTCCGCCCCGCGCAGCTCCCGTCCTCTGCCGGACAGAGGCGGGTCTGCGCCCTGGGGCCGGGTGCGCCCGTGACTCAGCCGGCGGCCGCGCTGGGCGGCGGCGACGATCCGGCGCCGGGCGGGGGCGGGGGCGGCTGGCGCTGCGGCCGACCGGCCTCCGCTCTCAGCTGGACGAACTATCGCGCACAGGCGCGTACTCCACACACAGACACACACTGGAGGTCCGGACACGCGCACAACCTGACCGCGACGGTCGGTAGGAGCACCACTGGCGAGACGCGCGTCGGCCGCCTCATCTATCACTGAACCGCCCGCCGTCCACAGCAGCGGCTGGGACGGCAGCGCGGCGGAGTCTGGGAGCAGGGGACGCTACAGCTCCTCCGAGTAGTAGCGTACACTGGTCGGCGACACGTCCTCTATGGTGAAGCCGTCCAGCAGCTTGGTCCGGTGTCGGTGTTTGACGTCGCTGGGCTTCAACATCGACCGGTGGTTGGTGAAGAGACGCTTCGGGGTGCGGATCGACTTTTGGCTGAGGCCCGACTGCTCGAGGAACTTGTCGTAGTTGGCAATGATCGGCTGGGTTTCTGCCGGCTCGGACTCAGCGCCATCTCCCGCCCGCCGGTCGAAGCTGAGCTTCTCGTCCCGGCCGCTGTCGGCGCTGCGCTCGCTCGCGGTGTCCGAGCACACGCTGCCGGAGATATCCTCCTCGAACTTGAACTCCTCGAAGTTGTCTTTTATCTTGACACCTTCGTGTTCGCTCATGATCAGATTGATATTTGACCGAGATCGGGGCGCGTTTTTCGGTTTGTGGTTGGACTCCTGGACGGGCGCCGGCTCCTCGCCTGCCTTTGTGGTCTCCTGAGGCACATTCTCCTTATCCTCGGAGGGCTGGCTGGCGGGCACCCCCTCCCGGGAGCTCTCCAGGTCCTCGGGTATGGCGGAGAGCGGCGCCGGGGCCGCGGCGGCCGCCTGCCGCGCCGCGGCGGCCTCCAGTTCCACTCCCAGCAGCTGGCTGATGGTGCTGACGATGGACGGCTGGCCGAAGGTGGCGCCGTTCACGTGAGCGCTGGGCGGCAGGATGAGGCGCGGTTTGAGCGGCAGCGGCGGCCGTCGCGGCGCAGACTTCTCGCGCTCGCGCGGCTCGTCGCTCAGAGAGAAGGTGACCGTCTTGGGCGGCGCCTTGCGCTGCTCGCGCGTGGTCTTCATGATGCCTCTCTCGGCGGTGGGCGGGCTGGCGGTGTCGCTGCTCTCTGCCGAGGCCAGCGCCGAGTCGGGCGAGCCGCCCGTCTTGGCCTGTTTGGGCGCCAGCTCGTCGGGCTCGTCGCAGTCGCTGATGCCGCTGTCTGGCTTGGTGCCGCAGCGGGCGCAGGGCGCGCTCAGCCGCGTCACCTTGCCGAGCAGCCGGCGGTTGGTGCGCCGCAGCCGCTCCAGCTCGCGCGCCTGCTGCTGCGACAGCTGATCGCGCTCCGACATCTCCTGGTAGATGAGCTTCTGCTCGCGCTTCAGCTTGCTCTGGAGCACGGCCAGCTGCTGCAGGATGCGCTGGAACTGGCGCTCCTTGAGCGCCTCGGCGCGGGCGGCCTCGGCCTGCTGGTCGCGCAGTTTGGCCGCGCAGGCGGTCACCAGCTGCCGGCTGCGCGCCTCCTGCAGCTGCAGGTGCTGCCGGGTGCGCTTCAGCGCGCGCTGCGACTCGCGCAGCTGCTGGCTGCTGGCGGCCGTCTGCTCCGACATCTGGGGGAGAAAGAGAGGGGGAGACTGTCAGAGAGAGCAGGGAGGCGGGGCGGAGACATATAGGGGAGGGGACATATACGGGGCGCACTAGTATTCAAAATTCAGATGTGTGGTCCTCAGCTCCAAAGATGAGCATAATGTAATGTAATGTAAGGACGAAGACGAGCATATGAGCCATTCAGCTATTCACGGGCTAGGTCTATGTAGATACCTGGAAATGGTTTCGTCATGCCGCTGTTACTTTGCTTGCGATAAAGGCATGTGCACGGGGAGTCCAATAACCGGTGTTGACCGAACAATAATGTCCCTCCTGGCCAACTGCACGGATAACCAGCGCTGGCCTTCGCCACCGATCTGCGATTCCACATAAATCACAGTGCTCTGAGTACGCGATATAAAAATAGCTTAATCCGCCAGATTGTTACTTTTCCCTCAACCATAACGAGATGTGAAAAAGCTCTTCTATCTAGGGCACTACGTTGTTGGCGCTCGACGAACAAAGCTCTCAAATGCAGCGCACTTGGTTTTGTTCTCATGGACTGCAATCACGTCATAAGAAAAGTAGATACGAAGGAGGCGATTTGCATCGTGATTGTATCGCCTTTCCTCCGATGACGTCATTCCAGGCGTGTGTGAGAGTCCGGTATTCTACCTATGGTTTGACACCTACACGCTCACTCGGCCGTGCAATGACTGCAACTCTGAAAACGCAATGAACAATAGGCATCGCGCAGTCTCAGAGCGAACCCGGATGGGCTCAAACGCTGCACCGGAGTCATCACAGCTCCGAAATCTGCTCAGGTCACGCACATTAACCATCTCCTCCCGCCTCTGTATCGTCCCTTGGAGCAGCTCGTCGGTAAGCCGCACTGCCAGCCCGACGTGGCCCGGTGCCATGCTCACTATCTTTTCCCGTTGATCGGCTCTCGGCGATCATTTCTGGGAGATCACATCAGCTCTCGGCGCGGTGCAGGATTACGGCCGGCGCCACCGGACCGGTCATGGAGCCGTGACGTCATCGGCTCAGTGACGTCACTGACTGCAGAGCTGACTCTCCGGCGGCCCCGCAGTCGGCCACGGCGCTGGCCTGTCCGAGAGAGACCAGAAGAGGCCATCCCCAACAGCAGCGATACAGACAGAGCCTGTTCAGACGTACCTACTGGCGGGCCTATCCTGCTGGTCCTGCTGGTAGTGTTGTGGCTACCTGGTGGCCGTGGGGAGCTGCAGGACCCGGCCCTGCAGGGCCGGGTCCTGCAGGTCCCGGCCCTGTGCTGCTGCTGGTCCTGGCTGTATCCGGGAGAGCTGCACGCTGCAGCCGGGGAGCCGCCCTGCCCGGCGGCGGTCCGGCCGGGGCCAGTGGCCGCGATATGCACCCGCCAGCTCCGGGCTGCGGCCGCTGAGAGCCGGGCCCTTTGTCCTGTCTTCTGCGCCTCAGCGCCGGGTGAACTCCTGGACATCACAGAGGCGCGGGGCAGCTGATGGCGCTGGGGCAGAGTCAGAGTGCCGAATCTAGGCCAATGCACACCGTCTGGCAGCGGGCCCAGTCACGTGCCTCTCGTCTACACCGGCTGACCGGCAGCGGCGCGGCGGACTGCCGGTCCGCGGAGCCTCCGGGCTGACCGAGCCATGGCCGGGTCTCACTGCCGCTGCTGGCTGCGCCGTCCGGGCCGAGCAGCCGGGTAGAGGTTCGGAAATCAGACCCTGACAGTCCGCAGCTTCCGTAATGTTATCAGTTGTCGCTGTCGACTAGTTTTCCCAGCGCGGCCACTGACGTGTTAACTGCACCCGCACGGGCTCATCTACATACCAGCGCCGTCCGCCTGCCCGGTAGAGATCGGCTCGGGGAGCTGGCGCCGCCAAATATGGCGCTGGACGCCGACCTTGCCTAAGCGCCGTGTCGTGAGCGTCCACCGGGCGGAGGCGGGCCGCTGTCGTGTGTCGCGCGCTGCTCTCCGTAACTGCACGTCACCCCGGCCATGGGGTTAGAGCCGCCGCCATCTGGTCTGAGGTCTCCTCAGATCCGGTCCAGGAGAACAGAGACGTCGGCTTTGTGTGGTGTGGCTGCCGTCCCGTCTCGCCGGTTCTGCGACTGAATCCGGTATCAGTATACAAACACTGAGCGGTGGCTTTTGTCACGCTAATCTATTTCAAACCCGGTCTGGGTGTTCAGCGCGGATAGCGGCGACCCGTCTCTCGCCTGAGTCGCCGACAGGTCTCAGAGCGTCTCCCGGGTCAGCACGTGACCGGACTGATCCGCACACGAGCCCACTTCGCTGACCTACAAGCAGCACACGCCTACGCGCCCGTAATGGGCGGTGTTAATCGGTGATTTACTGCCGGCTCGGCCGTCTGCGCATCGTGATGAACACCGACCGTGCCGTGTCCTCCGCCGCCGGACATTTCCTGTACAGACGTGATTGCAATCTCGGCTCGGACAATTAACGAGTCCGTTATTGCCCCATCACGGCGCTGCGCACGGACGGCCGTACGGCGCGCGTGGGGATCGCTCAGCGGCCGACGCCTAGCGGACCATTGTTGGTGGCTCGTAAGTCGGCGGGCGGCGCCGCGGGTCGCACTGTGACCCGGTGCCTGACCTCGCCGACCCGGGCCGGTGTCGGCGGTGGCCGGGTCGCCGCCGGTCGGGCCAGGTCGAAGGTCAGCCGGCGCGCGCGGCACCTCTCGAGGTCAGGGAGCCGAGAGCGGCCAGTCGCCGCGCGCCCCGCCCGCGCCGCGCGGGTCGTCAGTAACGACAATGTTTCAAAACGATCCGCCCGCGGTCTGACAGGGCGACCTCTCAGCCGCAGAGCCGGCCGCGTGAAGCTGTCTCCAAATTGCCCTCTGATGGATCGTGGAACTGCGCTCATTAACATCGGAGCCCCTCGAGCCGCGCGGCCGGCGGCACGCATTGCGCCATGATGCCGTGAAGAGCCGTCTCGACCTCCTCACGCCCCGTCGAGCCCCACTTGGCACCGCCCCTGGATAGCGCTGTCTCGCTCCGCTCGGCCCTGGATAACACCGTTCGCCCCGGGCAGTCCCCTTCCTTCATCTCGCGAGTAATTGTCTCGTCAGGGATCGTCTCCGACTCTCCTCCCTTCATCTCTACAGGCATCGTTTCCTCCGTGCGTCTCGCTAGGGTCCGTCTCCTCTGCCCGTCTCGCTAAGAATCGTCTCCCCCCTTCGTCTCGCCTGGAATCGTCTCCTCGTTCGCCTCGCTCCGGGTCGTCGTGGTTCGGACACGACTGAGCTCCCGACGGCACCGAGTCAACCGTCAACGACTCCGTCGCGGCACGGGTCGCAGTTTCGGGCTCCCGGCGGCGCCGTCCTGTGTACGACGCGGGGCGGTTCCGTGTGGTTCCGCGTGGTTCCGTTCGGTTTCGTCCGGAGCACTCCGCGGTGGTGAGAAGTCGTTACTCCTGCGCACAATGCCGTGACGCCATCGGGAGCGTCGGGCGGCGGCCCGCAGCGAGTAGATCCCTCGGCCGACAACCATACTGCCCGCCCTGTGAGGTCGGCCGATAGTCGGTCAGAGCAGCCCGCTCCCAGCTCGGTCAGGGCCGCACTGGACGGGACGGTCATACTGGCGACTCATGTTTCCATACAGCAATCAGCGGGCATAGAGCTGCAGAAGAGACGCCACAACAAGTCTAATGGTTGAACGATTAATGCCGGCGTGTATCTGAATGTTGGTCAACGTGATACACTTCCAGCGTATACAAATGTGTGGTGTGTAGTTTCGCAATGGTTTACCTTTGACCTACAGCAGTAAAAACATTTCACCTGGGTCTCAGGCGTAATAGAGCTGGCGTTGGTCGTGGAGTAGCGACCCATTGTATCACGCTTCTGTTTCGAAAGTTTTCGTCACAGCCGTCGCGCGGATGGGAACTCCGGCGGCCGTTTTATCGAGCGGAGCGCCGCGCCGCCGTGACCCCGGGTGTCACAGTTGACCCTTCACTGCCGGCCGGCCGTTCTGGGTGAAACTCCGGGTACCGTGCTGTACGGGTGGCGGGCTCAGCAGCTGGTGGGGTGGTCCCCGTCCGACCGGACCGGCTCTGCGCCAGTACGGCACGGCCCGGTCCCGCCTCGTCCCGCCCGGCTATCAGCCGAGCTGGCTGGGACGCGCAGGCACGGCGCGGCGGCGGCGCAGCAGCGGCGAAAGCTGCCCGCCGCTCGGGTCAGTGGGTCGCCTGGGTCGCCGGCGGCGACTCCCGACAGCCGCCCGGCTACAGAGAGCCGCCCCCGCCCCCGCCCCCGCCCGGGCGAGTCGCACTCGGAGACACCAGTCTGCCGCTCCTCCCCGAATAACAATGAGACGACACGCCGCCCCGTCCAGTGTCCACCAGTCGGTCAGATGTCCAACGAGAAAACACGGTGGCGTCGACCAGTCTTCCCGAAACTAAATCAGCCGGATCAGGGGCTGCTTTTCGCCGGCACTTAGGGCGCTAACCTGAGGTTCCTGTTAGCGAGCTATTTCACGCAGGCTTGCATAATGCGACAAAGTGAATCCTGCCTGTAAAGGTGACCGCTGGTTTGTTCGGGGTGGACAGATGTGGCACTGTTGCGAGAGTCCAGGTGACTCATCGAGCTGCTCAGCGCGCATTGCAGATGCAGTGACTCAACGCTCAATCGTGTTGCACAAACTGACCAGCACCAGCCTGTTGAAACCAGAGCAGTCACGAGCGCTGCCCCAATGGGCCGCGACAGTGCTCTGCACTCTGCAGCGGCGCCACAGCCGGCGACGCAACTCCTCAGCACACTGCTCTTGTTCGCTGATACAGCGAGGTCAGCTGACGGAGGCAGGACCAGTTACTGGACTTACAGGACTTACACTTGCTTATACTGGGCCGATTTAGGGTTTTCGTGGCAGCGTAAAACCTTCGTGAGGATCGGAGCACAGTCTTCCGGCTACCTGCAATGCAAACAGCGCCAACAAACATGCCATTTCGACTTTGCCGAGTGTCGGTCTCATGCCGACGAAACGTTCCGAGCCGGTCTACATTATGGCCATTAGCCAGTCGGGTTCCTTTCAGCCCTGCAGCCAGCACCATGCACTGTCCACAGTCCGCCCAGCCGGTCCGGCACAGCCGGCGCCCGGCAGCCAGTCCTCACTCCCCGGCAGCCCAGCCGGTCCCTTCTGCGACGGACTGGCGCCGGGCCGTGCCGCGTCCCCAATATGGTACCTGGTGGGCGTCCCACGGCATCTGCAGCAGCCAGCCCGGCCGACCGTCGGCCGCTCGGCGCCGCCGGCCCGTCGCCGAGGTCCGCGCGTTGCGTGTCGCCACTGCGGGCGCATTCCTCGGCAGACACCGCCCCGCCCCACCCCGCGCCCTCAAAGGCGGTACTGGATTCCGAGCGTGACAGACGGTGCCTTCGCTGGCCCCAATTCGGGCCCGTCGTCAAAACGGCTGAGACCAATGGACCCGCGAGGCGCCATGCTTCCAAGACGTGGGTGTGGCCTGCTGTCAGCAGTCATGCACACAAAAAGCGGGTGCATTGCATACAGCTTCAGCATTCGTAATTGGAAAACGGCGATATGTATAGGAGCCAAAACCGGACTTTGGGTCTGTTTAGGTTATGCAGTGCCGCCACGTCTGATCACCTGCCGCGCCCCGATGACCAGTGAGGGAGGGGCCGTCTGACGTGACCCTGACCCCCGCGCCCCCCGCAGCGACTGACCTCGACTTCGGGGCAGGGAGGGGTCCACGTGCCCGTCCAGCTAAACCCCTCCTCACGACCCGCGGCCGTCCGAGATAAACAGCCTTTCTCTGCGTCTCCGCGGCTGAGCGACGGCCGGCGGCCGGGCGGCGGGGTCACTCGAGCGGTCTCCGAGCCACGCCGGGCTCAGAGGCCGGATTTGAGCCGCTCGGGCGCGCTCACGACTGCGCTTTCCACGGCGCTCGTCGACCGGCCGAATGGATGCTCGGCTGGGAGCAGATGGCGGCGCCGCGCCGAGATGGTCTCGAATATCGGACTTTCTCTGATCACCTCCGGGAGATAGCATCTGAGCCGAGTGTGCTTCACCTGTCGGTGGCCGCCGAGATCCGGCCCGGCCGCCGCGCGCACTCTCTCCCTCGACGAGCGCTCTGTTGGCGTCTCGGGGTCTCTCTCGCTCTCCGGCGTGCTCTGGTTGCTATATCGGCGATCTGGGCGGGCGCCGGGGTCGGGTCAGCAGAGGGGTCACCGCCGGAGCACGAGGGCGCTGCGTGGCACCGCCGACCTCGAGACCCGCCCGGAGAGAGACAGCGCACTGCGCCGATCCGCCGACGGCCCTGAGCGACTTTCGCTTCCCCGTATCCGGCTGCACCACTTCCTAACCTTCACAGAAATTAACACAAAAAGTGGCTGCAGTTGCTGCTCTCGCTATGTTACGTGCCCGGACCCGCCCAGAGCTAATCCGACCGGCCCTGCGCAGTCAATTCCATACCGCCGGCATATTTTTAGAATCGCATGCAAGTTTTGTCAAACGCAGTCCAAGAACCAGTTATGTACGAGCGTTCAATCGCAAGTGAACCGCTTATACCTGGTAAATTTATGCGTTTACCGACCACCCTCGTATGTAATAAGCTGGCTAGAAAGTCGCCACAAGCGCCTTCCCCATTGCGAGCACTGTTCGTTCCGCCGTCACTGTCAGCGTGGATGGGGTCTGGGTCACAGGTGGTGGGGATGTGTCGCTATATGCGGGTTCCGCCTACCTTCCGCTTCACAGTGGATGCGCATGTTACAATCTGTGTACGCCACTCGGTCCTACAGAGGTATGCCCATGTCATCAAGCAGAGCAAGCACACTGGATGTGTTCGAGTAATGACCCATTGTTCATCGGCCTAACAAGATTAGCGACATCTGACCGCACGATTTGGCTATCGCTCATTACCCAGTGCACGGAACTGTATTGACCTTTTAAATAACGCCGGGCACGCAGTTTTATGTGCATTTCAAGGCTCGCCGAGCTACGTGCCACGGAAATTTAGGTCAGCGCACGCCGCGATTCCCAGCTAAAGGGCTGGTATATCTGTGAGCCAACCGGCGCATGCATGAGTAGCCAATGCGTCGACACGAGCCGACCACAGAACCAGCGGCGGAGTCGGACGAATTCAGACTCAGCTGACCGTTACACGGGCTGTGCACCACACACGGCACCGACCACCGACCAAAAACCACCGACCACTGACCGCCCGCCAGTGTTCGGTGACGGCTCCACAGACCGGCTAATCTGGCCAGCACCGCGCAGAACTCGACTCTGATCACGACCCGATTACGGTTCGGGTGGCGACTGGGGCGCACTGCCGGCCGACCTAGCACGCTCACACGGCCGGGAATTAGGAAACGGCACGAATGGAGTGGAACAGAGTCACGCTCTGGCCGCCTTGTGGAGTCGGACAATGCGCGGCCACGTTAGCGGTGTAAACGTCTAACGGGCCGGGCACGGGGGAGCAGGGACCGGGGGAGAGGGAGCCCGGCGTCTCCCCTGGCGCCGCCAGCTATCTCCCCTAGCCGCCAGCCGTGACAAATACTGGGCCGGTGAAGTTGCTGACCTACCGTGCCATGCGCACGTTGACCGAGGACGTAAGCGGTGATGATTATTTCGCGTGCGCATGCAAAGCTGTCTTGGCTAGGCACTAAATTCACCGACTCACGGACGATAAATCTGATCCGTCTTTAAAGGGCTATCTGTGATGATTTCTCAGTAGCTCTGTATATCGGCTGACGTCTTATGTAACTCCAACTGCCGACGCCCCCGCGGCTCCTTGTGATGTCAGAGCCATCAACGTTCCGCTCAAACCGATCCCGGATCTCCAACCTAGCAGTTTCTGCCACAATTCTATCGGATCCAATCGGCTGTAAAGTTGATTTATTTATCTTCAGCGATATCATGCCGCCACAAGTGTGGAAGCTCGGTATTCCATACTTTGCTCAGCGTGTAGGCGTATCAGTGATCAACTTTACCACTTCTTTGAGTCGCTTGCACTGTTGGCTGAAAGAGCGGACGGCGAACACTCTGGGTGGATAATTATTGGTGCGTAGAATAAAATGTAACTCGTAGTTCGTAGTGACGCATTTACAATACACGTATTACATAAAGGTTACTCATCAACCCTGAATCATTACGGAGCGAGCGAAGCGAGCGTAGTCTTTCCTTAGATTAACGGAAATTTCTGAGTATGAGCGGCCGGCCGGCCGGCCGTGGTCACGCTTTTGCGAGGCTTATATCTCAGCAACCACTTGACCGATTTACACGCGGTAATTTTTGTAGGGTAGCTTCATTCCTGCTACCAAGTATTGGACTATTCCCGATGCATGTGGGTGACCCCTTATGCACGTGCCACGTGCAAAACGAAGAGGTGTCACTTTTGTAATTGTTGCAATATCTCGGTAACTACTTGGCCGATTGCGCTGAAAGTTGGCATGTAGGTAGCCACCCACTAGGCAATGCTTATCCATGTGCCAGAGTTGGGGTGCTGCTGCACGTGCGCACGTGCAGGGGTCGATTCCAGATCTCGAGAACGGCTGGACCGATGGCGCTCAAATTTGGTACATGGTTAGGGACCGGTTAGTAGGGAGTCGTGCAAAAGTCAGTTGGGACCCATTTTCCACGTGCGCACGTGCAGGGTGCCGCTTCCAGATCTCGAGAACGGCTGGGCCGATTGTGCTCAAATTTGGCACATCGCTAGAGACCGGTTAGTAGGGTGCCGTGCACAAGTCAGCTGGAGGTACCCCCTCGCAATTTCGCACGTGCAAGGCTCACCCTCTCGCTCGCTCCGTTAATCGCCCCATAAGGCGTTATACTGGTTATTACGGAGCGAGCGAAGCGAGCGTAGTCTTTCCTTAGATTAACGGAAATTTCTGAGTATGAGCGGCCGGCCGGCCGGCCGGCCGTGGTCACGCTTTTGCGAGGCTTATATCTCAGCAACCACTTGACCGATTTACATGCGGTAATTTTTGTAGGGTAGCTTCATTCCTGCTACCAAGTATTGGACTATTCCCGATGCATGTGGGTGACCCCTTATGCACGTGCCACGTGCAAAACGAAGAGGTGTCACTTTTGCAATTGTTGCAATATCTCGGTAACTACTTGGCCGATTGCGCTGAAAGTTGGCATGTAGGTAGGCACCCACTATGCAATGCATATCCATGTGCCAGAGTTGAGGTGCTGCTGCACGTGCGCACGTGCAGGGGTCGATTCCAGATCTCGAGAACGGCTGGACCGATGACGCTCAAATTTGGTACATGGTTAGGGACCGGTTAGTAGGGTGCCGTGCAAAAGTCAGTTGGGACCCATTTTGCACGTGCGCACGTGCAGGGTGCCGCCTCCAGATCTCGAGAACGGCTGGGCCGATTGTGCTCAAATTTGGCACATCGATAGAGACCGGTTAGTAGGGTGCCGTGCACAACTCAGTTGGAGGTACCCCCTCGCAATTTCGCACGTGCAAGGCTCACCCTCTCGCTCGCTCCGTTAGTCGCCCCAAAAGGCGTTATACTGGTGTTACACTTATGTTTAATTTATAGAAGCCGTCCGTTTGACATCACCTCGTAACAGAATAGATCGTCTCTTTCCTGTTGCATGTCACAAAGGTAGGCCCCGAGTTTTCTTCCATTGCATGACTGCACGGCTTCTGTCAGAATACGTCAGGGTATTCCGGGGCCATCCAAAACCTCCACACCCTCATCTTTTGTAAACAAACCAGATATGTCAGTTCGGGTCAGCAGTACACTATGTACTGTAAAACCAGCCGTACGGGAAGAAAAGAGTCAGGCGAGAACCATGGAACCACTGCCCACTGAGCCAGCCTTTGTGGCGGCGGCGCGGTGCCGGTTTTGGACGGCGTTCTGCAGCGTGCTGGTCCCGGGCGACCTTCGCCCGACGCCCACCGATCACGAGCTGGTCCGCTGGCTCCCTGGCCGGCAGCCAGCGCTGTCCGACCGGCCCCCTGCGGTCACGGTCCTCTGCTGTCTGCTGTCCGCTGTCCGACCGGCCCCCTGCGGTCACGGTCCTCTGCTGTCTGCTGTCCGCTGTCCGACCGGCTCCCTGCGATCACGGTCCTCTGCTGTCTGCTGTCTGCTGTCTGCTGTCCGCTGTCCGACCGGCCCCCTGCGGTCACGATCCTCTGCTGTCTGCTGTCCGACCAGCCCCCTGCGGTCACGGTCCTCTGCTGTCTGCTGTCTGCGCTCTACTGTCTGCTGTCTGCTCACAGACTCTCCTGTCTGCTGTCCGCTGACCGACCGGCCCCCTGCGGTACCAGCGCCGCCGATATCCTCCACTGTCTGCTGTCTGCTGCCCGCTGCATGTTGTCTGCTGCACGATGTCTGCCGCCTGCTGTCCACTGGACTGTCGTATGAGCGTCATATATCGGGATCACTGGTGGAGGGCCCGCTGGCCATTCGCGCGCCGTGGAGTGCGCTGATCTGAGCTTCAAACGGAGAACGGGCAGGCCGTCCAGCCGCACTGCTGCGCCAGCCAGGGTTCGGAAACATGATTTCTAGGCCATCACGCTGGCCAGAGCCAGTGTGGAAACCAGTGGCGGTTTGGGGACAAACTGTGAGAGCTGGCTCACCAGCACTGCCATTGAATCCACCCTAATTTCTTTGATAAATGGCACCGCCAGCCCATCCCGCCCCGATTCCATAGCCGACTGCACGGGGCGGGTCGCAGTGTCCCATATAGCAGGGCCGGCACTCACACGGCACACACGGAAACGGTGCCGGTGGAAAGGTGGGAATGTCGGCAATCACCAGCTCGCTGGGCCGGGGCCGGCCGCACAATGCAGCTCCGTCAGGGGTGTGAGTAAACTGCGGCAGCGGCTGGAAAGTCACCCGCCCCGGCCCGTGGGAACCGCGGGAGCGCTGTGGTCGCCGCGGACGCTCCCAATGCCCGGCGTAGACGACACGCAGGCCGCCCGCCAGAACTGGTGTGAGTCCTGGCTCCAGGTGGGGCGACAGGCAGCCAGACGCGCTGCGGTTGTGGTTTCTGAGTGACGCTGGAATCGGCCGTTACCTCACAGCTGTGGGCTCCTGCGTCGTAATTTGAAATTTTACTTATGTAATCCCGCGGGTGACCAGTGCGTTCTCAGCTACCGAATTACATCGACAGAGTAAATTTTGTCGGTGAGCCGGTGACACCCTCCATTGCCACATGTGACCGACATATGACACATGATTGACCCCAGTGCAGGCTGTCAGGTCTGTCATATCTGCACTGTCTGTCATGCCACAGACATGACAGACACCGGTGCAGATCCCTAACGACCCTGATTGTGGCCGTCATGAGCCGCTTCTCTCCCGCTCGTGACCGTCTCGTCCTCGAGGCAGACGTGCGGCCGTGGCGTCCGGTCTGCACGGGTGACTGGTCGGTCCGCCGCCGAGGCCAGTCCACGGGAAGCTGCTGACCTCCCCGGCCGCTACAGAGGCTCCCCAGAGCGGACCGATACCATCGGGCGGCCTGCAGCGGCGAGCGGCCACCGCCCAGACACCGGCGAGCGCTGGAGCGTCGGGCTCGCTCACTGCGAGGTGCAGAGCGGAACGGTGGATTGGATTGGATGTGCGGAGGAGGAAGATTTGGATTAGAATTACCGCGTCAGTGCGGCCGTCGCCTTTTATGAGGTTGTGTCTATGCTCGGGATGCTCTTCGAGAAAATGGGCCGACTTTTCCCGGGCTTCTCTCGAGGTTCGTCGTTTGTTCGAGCACCGGAAACCATCAAAGCGCGGGATGGTGGGAGTAGGCATGCAAATGAGACGCCGCGGTGCGACACGAGCAAGGCTTGTGGCCATATTAATTTCACTTTACGATGGAGGAGCGCACACACACAACTCAGGCTCAATATCCGCAGAAACCTCTCGGTCTCTTGAAACAGGAAGCTCTTTAATTAGAAAACATACAACTCGTTGCTACAAAATATCAAACGTTGTGCATTTATCAAACGAAGGAGAACGTCGGATGAAACGGACTAGAAGCAGTCGTTTCCCGACTCCCACCCCTGCGGAGTCTCAATCTCCGGAGCTAATTCGACTCCTGTGAGCCGGTCTCCTTTCACTGTTGCCCGAGCAGCGCGGTGAAACGGGCGTCGGACGGAGCGGCCGCCGACGCACGCACGCGCCTCTCGCGTGCCCCAGTGCGTGACACCCTCCCCCTCCCCTCCCACAGCGCCAGCGGACCGGTCTGTGTCCGGGTAGAAACAGGAGACACAGCCACCAGGGCCGTCCCTTCACTGGGGGAGGCGCGCAGACAGACGGTAAACAAGGACTTTTAAGTTTTAATTTCACACCGGCCAGAGGAAAATAAACCTCATTTACTGCTGACCGGTAGATCTTAACGAGCCATGTTCGTGCATGGTACTGAGAAAAACACGCCTCGTATCTAGATAGGTGCATTACAGCTCAGCTGAAAGAGTTAATGACGTCAGCTAAGCTGCAACTCAGCCCATGACACGTTTCGTATCTTTGGCGTAACCATGGAAACATTTAGATACCGTACACGCAAGCATGTCTTACCGGCGGCGTTTGTGCTAAAGTATGTCGCTGGGCTCGTATGGGCGCCCGCATTTCAGCCAGGAAAGGCCCACGGTTGCAGTGAAATGCGAAACTGTGGTACAGGAATGCCTTCACGTCGAACAAAAGCTGCACGGCCGATTAGGAGTTCGCCAATTACAAAATAACTGTAATGCTCTCTGCATGGCTATTGAGAATGATTAAATGTTTCAACAGAAAGGGAAAGACGTTCACTTACTCGTCGTGGTTATAAAGCCAGAGCCTAATCGGTCGAGTTGCCGTCCCGCAGCAGTGTTTGTATCTAGGCTGTTGTTAAACCGGGACGACATATGCGGCCCAGCCTTGCCTAGACGAGTCGCCGGACGTCCGTCTGTCTCTGGTGAGAGCTAAGGAGTCTCCCCGGCGGTGGTAGCCGACCCGCCGCCCCTCGTGCCGCCGCGCCCAGCTCCTTCCACAATTAAGCCGCCTGCCAGAGGCGCTCCTGACCGCATTGCGGGCCCTCTCAGCCGCGGAGCGCCACGCTTTCTTCTCGACAGCACCCTCAGCGGCAGCTGCACTGGGCATGCACGCGCCGCCGTGCACTCCGAGGCAGCTTTCCCGAGCGGAAAGTAGGTGCGGTGCGGTCGTCTCGGGCTGGGCGGCACAGGGGTCAGCGCACGGGGAAGACCGAGACCGGGGGACAGACAATGGAGGAGGAATTCGTCACATGCCGAGCCTCTACGTGTTCGCGGCTGTTTTCCCGCATTCGTCACACAGATGATGGAATTTAGCCACCTGCTCGTTTGGACTTCATGTCTCGATCATGCCGACATGCGTCATACATTTAAAATTGTGACCTGGGATCGGTGGAATTCATGCCCTGAATCACGGAATCGGTCAAACCCCATTCCATCCAACATCGTAGCAATTAAGGACAACCAGACAAAAACGCGGCTTTCTTTCCTGAAGTATGCGATGGTCGACATGGAATTCTCCATCTGGTCAGTCAGCTGTGCGAGCGACCATCCGAAGCGAGCTCGATTCTTCTTCCACGAAGGTGACCGCCATGGCCGAGTGGCCGAGCGCGAAACGAGTTTAGAGTTCGTATTAGACCGTCCGTGCCAATCGCCAGCGCGGTCAGCTTCTCCGCAGGGCACAGGAACAGTCAGTCCTCACCGACAGAGGGCGGTGATGGAGAGGATGGGGGGCGGGGCGCAGTGGGCGGAGGAGGGGTTTGTGTGATAGGCGGAGGGCGGGAGGCGCAGAGCCCTGACGGCGGCGGCGGCGGCGGCGCGTTCACTCCTGACCACCATGCCCGCCGCCGCCGCCGCCGCCGCTGGCCACGGTCGATTAACGGTTCTCGGCCGAGCCGCATCCAGCTGGCCCTCGCCGCAGCGTCGCCGAGCAGCCAGCTGCGAGCCAGCGTCGTAGGAGCTCCATAATAGCGCTGCGGGGTCACCGGCCGCCCGCCCGCCCGTCCACAAAGCCGCTGTCGTGATACGGTCACACTACCGGAGCCATCGACTGCTGTCAGCGCCCTATCGAGAGGCTGGGTGTGACCTCACCTCGACCGGTCGCGGCTCGGCTCCAGTCGGCCTGCAGTGGACGGACCGAGCCTCTGTTTGTGAGACCAGTTGACCGGGTGAGTCACTGAGAGATGGGCAGAGTGACGGAGGAGGACAGAGGGAGGAGGCGGGTGCGGTCACCACCGGAACTGACGGCGCCCGGCGCTGCCCGCCTGCAGCGGCGGCGCACCTGGTTCGATCAGGGAGCGGTCCGACCAGTCAACAGTACACCGACCATACTGGGTCAGACGGCGGAGCCAGGGGCTCGGCACGCCCAGCAGGAGATCCCAGAGTGCAGCGGCTCTCTCCGCCTCTACCAGAGTCGAGAAACGCATCCAGCGACAGCAGGCTCCCTGTGTGGTGTCTGACGTCACCAGAGTGCCCCCGAGCGTCTCCAGAGCGGCGGCCCAGAGGTAAACAAGAACACGAGCTGGGCGTTCGGCCGGACTGCTGGTTCTGCGGGGGTCGGACAGCTGAAGGATCGACTCTGACAGCGCTGACGGCTGCGAGGACACGCCGACAGCGGCCGACAGCCACTGACAGATCTCCCACAGACAGCCGCCGCCCCCGCCGCCGCCGACAGACACAGGCCGAGCTAAGGTGTCAGAGGTACGCACATCAGACGGGTGACGGCCCGATCGGTCACCGCCCACGCCCCTGAGCGGTACACGACCGGTCAACACGATACACATCACGTCTGATGTGCGCGTGAACAGAGCGAGGCGCATCGGGTGACACGGCTGTGTGATAGTGGGTAGTTTCTTATCGATTACCATCAACACCTCGGGATAAATAACTGCATGCCGAATCCTGAAACTGAAGCAAGTTGCCCGCTTGTTGCGGATAAGTCGGGAGTTTTTACATAAACAGGGCAGGTAGAAAACCATGAGGGATGTTCGATAACAGCGGAAGCAGCTGGGCAACATAATGGCGGAAGAGGGTTGGAAGCGTTGGTAGTAAGACTCGGACGGCAGGTGCGGGGGCAGGTGTGATGACGGCTCCTCAACCCTTGTGCCGCACTCGTGGCGCGTGCTGAGGAAAGGGTCAAGACCAGCTGGCGCCCGCTGCTGCTATTTGAAGAGGGAGGGGCGGCTACCAGGGGCCGCAAATGAAATCCCCCGCTGTAAGACTGAACTATGGCAGCATTACTCTGTAGTCTCTGCGCACCGCCCTGCTCTGCCCGGCGCTTAGCTCAGCGCCGTAAGCGGCACGGTCGCGGGCTGGATTATATGATAATAGGCAGAAGGTCCGGGAGATAACCCTCTCGCTGTCGACTTATACGTATGTCTACTCACTTTATGGGTGTTGACTCTAAATACGGGATCAGTTATTTGTTGTCAACATCGATGTTCTGTTCCGCGAAGCGCTGCTAAATCTGGTTAGTTGTGTCATAAATTTTCCGTTTCTAAGAAAACGTTAAACACGTAATACATCAGCGGCACATGACCTCTTCCACCTCAGAGCCGCAATACCGGTGATGTGATAGTAGCCGATACTACCGCCGTGACCATGACATCACTGTGATGACGTCATGATGACATCATACGGGTCACGTGCATTGTAGCGAGACACCGGCCTGATACCAAACACACCTCGACGAGGTAAACATGGCACCGGCTCACATAAAACCCCTTTAGCGGTATTGGCCAGAGAAGGTAACAGTTGCAGGCATGTCACACGCAGAGGAAATTTGACACGGGTTGTTGGTCGTGGGGATCATGGATGATGAAAGATTCAGCTGACAGCTGATGTCTGCGCTGTCGATTCGTAGAGGCGGCCCACCAAGTTCGCGGCGCTGTTTTGTTTGGGTTCTTTGCAGTGGCAGGTGGGCCTATCGTGGGCGCGGCGCAAAGCCAGGCTGAGCCCTTCTTTGCTGTGCGCTTTGTTTGATCTGTGATGTGCAATCTCCAAACACATTGGGCGCATCGTGCTGTGAGCGGCTTCCGAATGTCCTCGGTGTGGCTGACGTCATCCGTTTGTCCTTTTTAGCCGACTGATTTGGACTTCCTGAGACCGTATAAGCGGCCGCGCGGTGTATGCCCTCTGTGACTGGGCTGCCGCGGTCCGTGTGAGCGCCTTCTGCCGCACCTTTGGACGTCCGCTGCGCTCTGGGCCGTGTCCACCGGGCCTTCCCACGGCAAAGGGCCGGCGGCGGCGCGCAGGACGGCGCGCCGGTGCGGCGTTGGCCGCACTTTCCGGGCCGGCCGGTCACAGCGACCACTGTCCGCTCTCACGGCTCAGCTATGGGAGCGGTACGACGGGAAACGCCGCGCAAAGTTATGCTGTGATAAGAGGAATTATGCGAGCCGGTGGTTAAGCATGGTGTCTGCACCGGCCGGTAAGGACAATAGAGTGACGGTGGTTGTAAAAGGCCTGATGGGAAGCACATGATCGTGTAAAGTGCGGGCGAAATTATCTTAAATTATTTCCTAAATTAAATTAAATTAAATTATTTCCTGTAAAGAGCGTGTTGGACCTACGGAAACACCCGTTTCGTAAATGTTTCGCCTTGAATGCTGTGTCGTCAATCGCGAAAATTCCGACGATGTCGTTTCACGGTTGTCGCACGATGTCTTTGTCCAGGGAAACGAGCGATTGTAGTCTGGGAACCGGCCATCAGCTCCGGAGAAGTCGCCAATGACTTCACACGGACCCAGAAAAGAGCGCTCTCCTCAAGTGTTCGACAGGCAGAAATCACATTTGTTTGCCGTAGAAACACGGAAGCAGCCTGGTCGGCGCCTTTGTTGTGTTTCGACAATCATTTGATGACCATCTGATGACTATATAGGTACTCAGTCTTCCAGCGGTTTCACTGCGATATCAGTATCGCAGATCAGTGCCAGAGCACCTGTTCAAATGAGCCGTCATCACACGGCCGCCACCGTTCGGTCACCGTCCGGTGGCCGTGGCGACTTCCAACCGCCAACACCGCGGGGGGGGGGAGGGGGCGTCTTCCGGTGTCAGCGGCCAAAGCCCTGACCACAGTGTAGGTCAGCCGCGGCTCAGAACAGGTCCGGACCCGCCGTGTTGACCTGATCGGGCGCTCCAGCCCGCCATCCTCTCCGGTATGTTTGCCCACCCGCCGCGCCCGGAGAGAAATTCAACGGCGCGTTGGCCGTTACAACCGTCACCGGCGGCTGCATATTTAGCGTTTTTCAAACGTGTCTCGCAGCGCCGTATCGCGATGGCCGTGAGTGCTGAGAGTTCCGCCCCGCGCTGACGCCCCGGCCTGAGATGGAACGCGCTCGCCGGTACATAAATATAGCGCCGTCACTTTAAATACGGGGCGCGGTGAGTCAGCCGCCGCGCTGGCCACTGGTGAGTCAGCTGAAACATGTGCGACAGGATCCGGCCAGGACACCTCATGTGGTGCGTTGGTGGACGTTTCAGGGCACTTCGCGTGGTGCATTGGAATTGACGTTCGAAAAACAGCGAGAGACTTCCTTAGGCTGGCATTGCCGGTGGATAGGTGTGGCTGAATAAATGGGACGTAGGTCGTCCCACATCCGTCCTGCGACATCTTATCAGCAAACCCGGGTCTATATACAGCTCTTTTCCAAAGAAACTAAACAAGAAGGTGATGTCCTTCAGAAATAACTATAACAATTATTCAACCAGGAAAACACTTGTGACTGTTTAACATCTCAGTAATAAGTATGTTCTAGAATGGCTGATGTGAAGCACGCTGTTGCCATCCTAGCAAAACGGCAGTGATGCAATTTATAATCGCGCAAATCGTAAGGCACAGCGTGCACTTATCTTCCCCTCCAATATAGCAGTCCATTAATGGAGGCGTTTTCAGTCACGAAGTTCGTGCTGTGAGCAAATCATAGTCACATCGACCTTCACTGCCGGAGCGCTGTGAAAAGACGGCGGCCCACGCGGCCCGCGGCCTTCTCGTTCGTCGCTTAGTTTGGCGCTCAGTCAGCCAACAGTCGATGTCCTCTGTTGGCTCTCAGTCTGGCCCTCACTATTCAGCGGGTCGGCCGATTGGGAGCCAGTGAGGCGTGTCGACGCCAAGGTGCAGCGGACAACGCGTCGAATCCCGCCCCTCGGGCTGTCGATCCGCCCACCTGGGCCCGCCAACGGTCCGTCGACGGCGTCACAGCGCGGCCGGCCACAGAGCGACGACCTCCTGCCAGGGGCCCTCGACCGCGGGACGCGTGCTGCAGCCACCGCCACGGATATCCTCCAGTGAACAGATTAGCATACAGATATTGATGTTGGCCGCTTAACGGGCCAAAGAAGGAGCGGCCGATGGATCCGCCTGGACTGTGCAGGTGTGGCGAGCGATGGAACAACGCCAGACAAGTTCGACGAACGATTCGCGATCAGAGGCCGGGAAGCAGTGGTCCGGAAAGTCCATGACCTGCCGCTAACACATAAATCACTATAGGTTTTACAGTAGCCAAGCTTCAGGCGTGTATTACTCACATTGCAGTCGGGCAGAACAGGTGCTCCTTTAGTTCGCGTCATAGTCGCGGGAGTCTGCTGGGACAGCTTGAACCCTCCCATTTTCGCCTGCTTCTCTCCACAACACTGTAACCGATCACAACCGTCCACTGGTCTGAGCACAATCCGCCGTTCACAGCAGAGGCCGTTGGAGCGCGCGCCGCCGCGTCACATCAGAGGTGGCCCTGTGGCCGCCGCGCCAGCTCGAGCCGCACTGCCCGCCGCCGCCGCCGCCGCCGCCGCCGACCGGTCGGCCAAGAATGCCCGCGCCGCCGCCGGCCGGGTCGTCATGGCAACGGCCACAGCGCAGCGGGCAGCGGGTGGGCGCTGCCGCCCGTACGGAGGTAGTTTTTGTCTCAGTCGGGGCGGCCAAAGGAATCGCCCGCTCCTCTGTGGACGGTGGTAAAAATTATGGACACTTCCTTTCGGACACTTTGTGGGGGATGATAGCAGTTTTTACTGTGCTGAATAGTTACATGATTGCCATTCGAAAGTTTTAGTGTGGTTTATTCACACGAAAGATGTTCCCCACTATCAAAGTCAACACGCATTGATAATTAATATACATAGGTGTGCAGACGATAAAATAACGCATCTCGATCAAGTAAACGCATCGAGAGCTCGAGAGCTCAAGCAAAAGATCTGTGACTTTGACTCATTAGAGCAGTGCGGATCATGGCTTCGTTGTGGTATCTCATCCCTGCCTGCCCTAATGTAAAAACATTTATTCATTCGTGGATTAATCGTCGTGTCTTTTAAACTGTAATAAGAAAAACTAACCCACATAAATGAGCGCAAAAACCGGAGGAGAAGGTCGTCAGACATGGTGAGCGTTGACACTATTCATTTGTTTTGTGCCCGCATGTCCCGTTACATGCAAAAACGGGACCGGTCGGCCGGAACGGCGGGTCTCGTATCGACCTCCCGTCAACGGGTGTCCCAGCCCCCAGCCTTCGGCCCCCAGCCCCCAGCCCTCAGCCCTCTGCCATGGCCGTCACCGCTCGATTAACCTACTAACTCCCTCGCCGGGAGAGTGAGAGTCGCAGCCACCACTTCCCGAGGGGAGACTGCGACGGCAGACCACGCCACCAGCCGGAGACTGCGACGGCGGATAGGAGCACAACTGGAGACTGCACGACGGCGTTGGGCAATAACACCAGGTCCGGGCGGCGGGCGATACCTGGCCGCCCGCACGGGACAGTGCGTGTGCCAGCTATCACCGACAGTAGGTTAATGAGGTGCAAGCGTGCCCTGATTTGGGTTATTGTATGCATAAGCGTGATGAGAATCGGCCGCAAACGGGCGGCGATGAGGACCGATGATGCGGCGATGGGGAACGATGAGGCGGTAACAGGCGACACACGAGTCCGGCCGCCGTGCCGTGGTGACCGTCACAAAACAGACGAGGTCGGCACACCGTTCTCACAATCAGCAGAGCGGTCGTCTCCGTGTCCTTCCCAGTCGCCCTGACCCAGGAATATTGGACAGTGGACCGGAAAACGACCGCGACCAATCGGCGCCGGGCGCACGGCCTTCTCAGGCCGGCCTACACAAATTGCAGGCAATAACGGCCCGATCAATTACCGCGGCAGGAAAATTCGGCGGCCGCGGAGGGAGCCGAGGCTGTGTGAGCTCTGCGCTCAGTCTCCCTCGCTGGCCACCGGGTGATTGCGTATTCGGCGACCCCAATAGGCGCCCGGCAGTCCCAAATGAAAGTGGGGTTGACCCGGCGTGCTGGGGTTGCCGGCGCCGCCCACCCTCCTCACCCCTCAGCCAGGTGGCGTAACGCCACACAAACAATGGATGATCACCGCCTCACGATCCCTCAGCATGAACCCTTTTTATGACTCCTTCCTATGACTCCATGGCTCCTGCTCATGGTTCTTGCCCAGTTTATCCTTGCTACTCTTCTTCCTCTTGCGGTACAGCTCTTGTCCTCCTGACAACTGCCCGACCCTGTCAGGGGTAGTAGGATGGGAGTCCCGGCCGCCTGTCCCAAGCAGCTACGCGGGCAAGCCTTCTGGATGAAAAGACATGCTGGGAAGCCTAGTTGAAGCCCCGCTGTGATAACTTCACTTGAATGAAATTAGCATTGCGCATTAATTGCTACTAGCTTTCGCTGCAGCGTTGTAGTTAGTTTCTCAGGCGCACGAGTGAAACATTGTTATCACAAACACAAACTAAAATTGCATTTATTTGCCCCTCACTATTAGCTTCAATAGCCTAGCCACAGCCTGGAAAACCGGGCAACATTTCTGGGAATACCCACAAAACTCGTATCCAAATTCGGAGTGAGATGCTGCAGCCTGGGCACCTCCCTCCACCCTACCTGTCCGCCCACGGCAGCCACCGCGGGGCGCGCCCTAAGGTAACGCGAGGTGCCGTGGCTGCTCAGACTGTTCGAACTTCTACCAATGGGCCGTCACTGCGCACGATACACCCCGAAAGGCACGGCCGGCACAGTATCGCCGGCCATCGCGGCGCCCGCGCCAGGTTCGCCGCGGTCTGCCTGACGCCCCAGGTTCGCCGTATAGCCTGTCTGACCGGTGGTGCACACGAGCTGAAGGGGAGGGTGCGCCGGGATGGCCCCTCTGCACCAAGAACGGCACCGAGCAGCCTTCGGTTCGTCAATTCGTGCACCAAACCGATACATGGGGCACTAATGTTCACGGTCGAGTGCTGGTCACGCGGTGTGTGTTTCAACACAATGACCGGCGCAGAGGCATGCGTACGCTCGCTAGTTGAGTGTAAAATTATACACATGGCTGAGTGTTTACAGACAGGATCAGGTTCAACACACCACAGATTCTGAACGCACCATGTTAGGCTGGAGCTACATTGGAGTTATAAATTCAGCACGCTATCGCTCGAAATGTGACCAAAATGCAGCACAAATGATACAAGTTAGATTCGTACGAGGACAGCCGACTACACATACTAGCCATCGACACGGTTTACGTCCTTACAATAGGTATAAACGTATAAAAATCTATTTTTATTCACTCTGAAGTAGCGGTGAAATCAGACTGATAAGTTTATCTCTCGTATAAGCGTCCCTCCTCTCTCCCTCTCGCTCCCTCCCTCTCTCTCTCTCTCTCTCTCTCTCTCTCTCTCTCTCTCTCTCTCTCTCTCTCTCTCTCTCTCTCTCTCTCCATCTCACTTCCTCCTTCCTTCCCTCTCCTCAGTTTTTCACAAGTCAAGTCGTCAGTGACCAGAGTGCTCAGAGGCCGCCCGAACAGCCGCCAGACGGAACTGCTGTGTGCACAAGTGAACAGTGTGCACCAGTGCAGCGTGCACGCGCAGAGGCGTCGGCGCTCTCTGAGCCGCCCCAGGGTCAGATTGCCGGCGCCAGAGGAGTGATGGTCCGTCTGTGACCGGTACCTACACCGCCCCTCCCCGTCCTCTATCCGCGGCTCAACCTGACCCTCCTGGCGGCACCCCGCCCAGCTCCCTGCACGCAGCCGGTGGCTGTGCTACACCCAGTGCAACAGGCTGCTAGCAGTTCCGCATAATAGCAAGCAGTGTTACTTATCATGGCTGTCGTGGTAGTTTTGAAAAAAAAACATGCTTACGGTCTAGTGAGCCACAAATGCCTAAAAATACACTTAGCTAATGTAAAAATCAAATGACATGCATCCCGTGGAAGTGGGGGAGAGCTCTACTCGCTCGAGGTGTGTCATTCCGGCGGCATCTTTCAGAGCTGTCAAACATCTTAGCTGTGTGAGGAATTGTTTCATGTTAGCTCACGTGTAGCTCACTAGTAATACGCTGCTCGATCAGCGATTGCAATGTTAGAAGGTGCGAGTGCCGCTCATATCTGTTTTCCTTTGATCTTGCCGGTAAGCTGCGGCTCTTGTAATGATGACGTCAAAACCTCACATTAAGGTAAATGTATTTTTATAGGTGAAACTGGATAAGCCCGGAACGTTAGACAGTGGAGTCGGTTTGTTTGTGGCTGCCGTCACCGGATCCGTCTGTAGGAGTAGTATTTAAAAACGCCGCCGCCAAGTTCTAGCCGTTGACCGGAAGTTCCCCTCCCCACTACCTGTTAACGACCTCGGGATCTTTTCCGGTAAATCCGGTCTCCGGGACCCCTGTTTGAGGACTTTTAGGTTGAGGAGCGCAATTAGGTGGACCTGTCACCTGATGCCATTTAACGCGCTGACAGATTAACGTTTCCGGAGCAGGCGTCGGCAGATAAAATGCGGCTGGGACAATCCACCTGAAGGCTGGGTGGTTGTGTTAGCCATGACCAGTGCCATGTTCGACAATGATCGTGACGTCGGAACTGGGCATTGCGTCACTGCTCTACGCTCATAGTAAAATGCGAGTACTTTGTTGTCATATCATGGGTCAATTTTCCGCAGATAAATTATGCAACAGAGGTACATTCCTGCAGCAACACGACGCTGCCATCATAGCGTCATGTTTCCACACTTTCATTTGCACGCGGGACGTGTCTCATTAGCGCATATGAATACCTTTGTGTTCACACTACACTTTCCCTTTGAAGATACCCAGCACAATATTGGTGATGCAACTGTGCGATATGGCTTTGCCCTCGGATAAAATGCATCTCCTATCTCCCTTACAGACGCTGTCGACATCAGGTTCCACTATATATGTCCCAGAACTGTGGGAAACTGACTGTTGACGGACCGTCTGCCACACAGGCTACCGTGCCGGTCAGACGGGGACCTTGGCCGAGTGCCAATAGTCATCAGCTGACCGCGGCTGCCCTGACCCGGCCCCGGCCTGGGAACCAGCGGCCACAAACGACACAGGCGCGACTGTCAGGTCCAGGTGCACAATGACAGGGATCACATAGCGGACTGAACAATCATCGGGCAACAGGGTGTGTCTGAACCGACGAGCTACTAGGCAAACTGTCTGCCGACCTGTCCTGCTGAAAATGAAGGAACTTTTTAAATGTCACGAGCTGAGATGGGTGGTGGGTTGTCTCGCTCGCATCAGACTTACAAATTAAATGACTTTTGGCTATAGTCATTCGGTGCCCAAAAAGCTTTTTGTTATTAGGATTGAGGTGCTGCGCTATGGAGCGGTTTTGCGGCGTTCAGCTGGCAGTTCCTGCGCAGAATAAGCCATGAGCACGATCTCCTGCGATAATGCACAGCCGGCATTTTCGCAGCCTGAAGTCATGATCACGCTCAATTCTCAGCAATGTAAAAAATGTTCTACGCATATCTGCTTAGCTGCTTGTTTGACACAGGAAAACACACTTTTCGTGTGTGGATACTTACCATTCCCAGTCAAAGCTGTCGGACACGGTCTCGGTATATGAAGTCAGACACTGGGTGCCATGCTATTCTATTCACCCACCCCAATGCGTTAGCGGACAGTTGTAGCAGGTATGCGGCGTACAAGTACTCGTGCTCGTGATACAATCAGACATGCTCAGATCGGGCGGCGAATCATGTACCGAACAGACGGTTCGTGACAAGGCGTCGCCGTTCTTCGTGATCTTGGCACGAAGGCGGAGTACAGGGTCTGCTATACCTACAATGAATGAACCTTGGAGGGAATTCAGGCACGAGTAAAAATGGTTGTTACATGACCAGCAATTCAGTCGAAATAACAATGCTTCAATAACAGGTAGGGAAGTGTGGGGTAATTTGAACATATTTTTACGTCTTCTCCGTTGTACCAAATTCCAGTTCAACCCTGGATGAAGAAAAACTGCTTCAGTAGCGCAAGTGTCACTTGCTTTCACCATGCAAGCCTCATTTTTGGACGAGCCGAGCATACCTTGAATAGCACAGCCTCACTTCTCCACCAAGTCACGGTGTGTTCAAATTGCCCCACCGTGGGGTAATTTGAACATACTGCCTTTACCTGTCATAAAAACGATAGTCTCGCCAGCACCGATGTTGTTTGACCCATAAACAAATAGGCAGAACAATTCTAAACATACCTTAACTTGAAAAATCAACACAACAGCAAAAATAACAGTTGCAGAGTATTATTATCTGCACGCTGCACACCGGTCAGTTGACAGAACTCGCCCCTCTTCAATTAACAGAACGTCTATCATTTTTGTTCGATAAAAACTCTCCCAACCTTACTACATCTGTTAAAGTGGTGCCAATCGAAACCTGGACATTTGGAGTTCTGATTTTGTCCAATGTCCAATTCGGAATTGGTTGGACAAAGGTAGCAGACTGGACAACATTGGACGATGGTTTGCTACACTTCAGCGCTTTTTATAAAGTAATCGTGCATAGCATTGATTGGCGAATGGAAAGCTTGTTCGGACATATTTGGACATATAGTTGACTTTAACATTTTTGGACGGAAAATCAACGAAAATGCCGGACATTAGACGGATATTAGACGTAAATTTTCTAAAAGTGGCATCACTTATCTGCTACTGCTTTGGTTCGAAAATATTGGCAAAAAAAAAAAACTGGGAGCGTTGTTTTTTCGGAGATATCCCTGTCTTCATTGAAATTCTCACACTATGTTCAAATTACCCCACGCTAAAAGTTATTTTGCCATTTTAAAAAACAGGGTTCAAAAGCAAATTTCTTGGATTGAAGGCACTGATTAGGTCATTATACAACAAAAGCCGTTGCGTATTAGGCGCTAGCAATGCAAGATTTTGCGCTGCAATGAAGTTGCAATGACGTGTTGTTAGGCGTTTTTCCTTGCGAAATTGATTTTTTACACTGTGCGTAAACATCTTCATTCCCTGAAACTTTAAACCCCGTTCATATGATAGCCCTTTTAGTTACGATAATTTTTCTCATTGGTCTTATTGTCATGCCACTTATGGATTTTCCGTAATTTGTGTTATTCACACTATGTTCAAATTGCCCCACATGTTCAAATTACCCCACCCTACCCTATAGCTTCAGTTCAAAGTTGAGTGGGACGTTACCGATTGCTAAGCTCCCAGCTGTGAGTGGTTTGTGTGACCTCAATCTATAAGATCTGTTTGATATATTCCGTAAGACAGCTTTCTCCCTTCAGCATTGTCCGTTAGTCCCCAGTAAACTGACTAGCGTGGTTGAAAATAGGGTGAGCTGGCGCGTTACAGGGGATACGCGGTGACCGACAACAGCCGCCTCAGGATAAGCCGCTAACTGTCAGGAACACCTCGCTATCGGGACTTTGGCCGGTATTAGACAAAGCTTGCATGGCTCCCAATGCCTCGGAACGGGAGCTGCCAGCCAACGGTAGCTGGATGAGCCGCGGCGAGCGACGAACTGAACCGGGAATCAGGAGCAGAGGTCATGGGAACTGATGAAACTCGCTCCGATATACAGGAAGTAGAGTCGGGGTTATGCCCATCATTTGGCTGCATTGCGGTGGTTTGGAGCTTGGAAAGAAACGAGAAGCTGATACACAGTAGCTCGGCAGATGGGTCTGGCCTATCGTTAGTTATAGTGCCTGACTTCCCTCGGCGCTTTGTTTCACCCCCATGAGTTGCAGTTTCCTCACTGCCGGGGTATTCCTGTTATGCCACCCTGCCCCGCCGTTCCGTCTGGTAGACTCACGTCATGTTGTCGTCATACGTTAGATCATAGCGTTCCACCACTGTCCACCCATGCTCGACGAACCGCGCCATTCCATAGCCTATCGTCCGTATACCGCAGGCACCATCTGAGGTAGCATCCGGCCCTGTCGGCTGCACACATCACGCCCCGCGCCAGTCCCGGCTACTCGGGTCGGACGGTCGGACGGTTTGTCGGTCTGTCGGTCGGAAAGCCAGGTCGGTCGGACAGTCGGTCGGACAGCCGGGTCGGTCGGTCGAGCGGTCGGTCGGTCTGTAGCTGATGAGCCTGCCATCTTATGACAAACTCCTCAGCGGCGGCTGACTGCCCGGCTCATAGACGGAAGACTCTAATCCCCCGACGGAGCCGCCGGCCGAGCCAGCTGGCCAGCCGCCTTTGTGGGTCAGCCGACGCAAATTTGGGGTCAACGAAAGTGGCGGCACCTGAGACGGCTGGAAACGCCGCGGCTCATTGGCCGGCTGCACCGAAACTCGCATAACAGAGCCGGGGAGATATCGCCCGGGCATAATAGAGTCAGGAGATATCGCCCGTACATAATAGAGTCGGGAGATATCGCCCGTACATAATAGAGTCGGGAGATATCGCCCGTACATAATAGAGTCGGGGAGATATTACTGAGACTTGAGCAAAGTATTGCAGAGAAGATAGTGTTGGCCAGATACGCCAGAGACAGAAATTGAGACTTGCTACAGACCAGAGCCAATGAGATATCGCCAAGATGCAGCACAGCCTGATGTGCTGCTGCTGCTGCATCCGAGGGAATGGCTGAGCCATAACAGAGCTGGGGATACATGCCAGGTCTGAAAAACTGGCTAGACAACAGTTTTGGTACCTTCAGTGCCGGGACATCCGGAGATATCTCTTCCAGAACATAGCTTCTCCGGACTGCGGAGATATCGCACCCAAACAGCAAGATTGAGACGGTAACGCAACGACAGTCAACAGAGAGAGGCCTAACAAGATACCATTTCCTGCCATTAAGCTATACGGAAGGTGAAGAACATCTTGAAACCCGAGTAGATCACGTAACCTACAGGGTTTACAGGCAGCCAAGTGCTAACCCACCGGATGCATGTCAGGTGAATCTCAGGTCACGTGCACTCTCTCTCCTACGATCTCCTGGTTCCTAACGACCGGCGGTGGCTCAAAGGGCGCCGGAACCCCCACGGAGAGGGACGGAAGCCATAATGGCTGTTTACACATTCCTGAGGCCGGGCGGAGCAAGGGTGCGACCAAGTCCGCCCCCGGCCGCCTCAGTGTGAGATTTCACGCCTTTGTGGGGTATGTGCTCAAGAATTCGGGTCCTGGAATCCACCAGTCGACCGCCCCGCCCCCAGTGTGCTGAAGACCAGATAATCTGTATCGTAAAAGTGATTGGGCTCACTCAGGCGTATAATAGACTCACCTTCTCTGTTGTGTTCAATGGTTTGGAAATATTTATCATAATTCATTTGGCGTGTGACACGAATAGCTCGTGTGATTATCAGATGGGCTCATTCCGCGCGATGCGGCGGGTCGACACGGGGACCGGTAGGTAGGTATCCCCAGTGCTCGCCTGTGCAGTGCCGGCGCGCGCGGCTCGGCCGGGTCGTTCTCACTCTCTCCAGGTAGGCACGGTCGGGCCGGGGTGAAATCTGGCCGCCTGCCTGCACAATGCAGCGCCCCGGGCTGTCGTCCCGTCTGCCCGGTAACAGAGTCTGTCTCACCTGCCGGCCGCAGCATTCAGCCGCCCATGAGACGGACAGGAGTGTGACCGGTCTCGGCCCGACCCGAGCCCAGCCGCCGCACTGGGCCAGCGGGAAAAGTGGAGTACGTTTTAATTATGCGAGTTGCAGGGTAACAGGTACGGCACTGACATGAAATTAGTTTTTACATATCTATAAGAGTGATGTATTTCATCATCCGAATTATCGTAATGTAAGTTGATTTCATAAGTCTTCCAATCTTAGCAGCTGAGAATCCTGTTTGACTTTGTGAAATATAAATCCAGTGCATTGACATGCACGCCATCCTGTCTGTCACGAAGAGCAAGAAGACAGGTTCAGATATGCGTGAATAACTGAGACTCCATCGTGACAGCCCAACAAGACAGCCTGACAAGCCCCGGCCGCAACTGAAACGACAATGAGAAGTTCAGCCGCAACGCTCAAACGACTCAGGACATTGCGCCTCTGCAGCAGTGCAGACCATTGTGCATCAATTAGACACACAACCACGCCCTGACTAACGTCCGGTTCAGTTCAGTTTTGGAGCGGCCGGCCAGCCAGACATATTATCCCGTGAGGGACGAGAGGCTCGGACCCGGGCCCCAGTGGCCTGCCGGACTTGTACAGGACCCGGACGCGTCCGGCCGGCCCCCGGCGCAGGGTCAGACGAGTGGACGGTGTGGCCACGCGGGTGTGGTCGACTGGGGGGGGGAGGGGCCCACTCTGCAGATTGCAGTCTCCCGCAGACGGCCGGTACAGCGCGCGGAGGGTCCAGAGCACATCCGGTAAGCCGCTGAAAGGGCACGGGGCGTGTCCTTCGGGGGACCGGACACGGACTCGGGAGCGGCGGGGGGTACCTGCACATATCCGGCACTGCAGAGGGCTGCACGGCAGCCGTCGTCAGACTAGAGAGGCCACAGTAGGAGCTGCACCGGCAGTAGACCCGGGCGGACGACAGCCAGAGATAACATCAAAAAGGTTCAGCGAATGGAGACACGACAAGCATACAGACCTCCGACGACAGCCTCAGGTCGGCGGAAACGGACAATGGAAGCAATAAGTCAGAGCGAATACATTTTCCGATTGCGCTAGGAACATAATTCCAAGTGAAAACTGAAAGCTACTAATTTTCCTGTAACTACATATAACACGCCTATTGCCTAAGTCGAGCTATTACTGTGAGCATGCATGTTCTGATTTCTTCGAGTACAGGAAAAGAACTAATGAATGAAAGTCGCCGAGGAAGGATGGCACAACCGATCCAAGCGAATCATTTGCTCTGCATAAATCATATCGGAAGGAAGATTCGAGCTCTTGCACTAATGGCCTGTGCAGGTGACTCCATCAGTCTCTCAAACCGGGTGATGGTGGTATGGAGACGAGAGTCGAGACAGCCGTCACCGGAGCTCTAAAACCTCAGCTTGCCGTCCTGGGTCGATTCCCACAACTGCACAGCTCTCTGTCCTCAGCCCGCCCCGTTGGGTGTGTCTGGGTCGGCCAGCCGGCGCGGTCGTTTCCGGTTTGTCCGGTGCGCAGCACGCCGCGGCGCTCTCGCGTACATCGCATTGTCTGCGGCGCCGCGGTCATTCATCCTGCGACAAACGAGGACAGTTCACACGGCGAACCTTACCGGGATGCGGCGGATGGAGGTCAGTTAGCGGGCCGTCCTGGGCACGCCCGGGCCGTTCAGAGTCCATCAGGGCCACTCGGAGTCCATCAGGGCCAGAGGTGGACTCTGTGTGTGACAGTCGTTCTAACGGTCCCTCGCCTACCGTCCGTATTGGCGGTGGCTGGTTCGGGCAGTTTTAGTGTTGTCCGCATGTAAACGTGGATGTTGTACAGCGATACATGTGTACAGTTTGGGTCAGCTAACGGTACTCGGCTTGCAGTGAAACCTTGACGATGCTGTTTCCGTTTTCAGTGTGAGAACGCTGAGTCGTGATCTGGTGACTGAGGACAGTAGCCATTTTTTTTCTACACAACTTTCACCTTCAAAATATCAACTCTTGTTCGGCAGCGATCTAAGATGAGATCACCTCTCACAAACAATAGCAGCTCCCACCAGGATTTGCAGTAATGCTCTCAGAGCAGTTTTACGGGTGGGAATTGTGACCGGGCACCGCTGCGGGTAACGGGAGCGACCCCGTCAGTCATGGCTCTGCAATAGATCAAAGATCAGCCCGCATGGGACCCAAAAAGGCTCAGGTACCCGCGACGCAACATAATAGCGTGGGATCCGTTTCGTGGCGACAGAACTGCAATACCACGTCAGTCTCGTTGCCGGTTTTACTGCGCTGCTGAGTTGGTGAGCTGATGAGCAGACACGTTACAGTTCCATCTCTGCAGCGGGGTCAGCTGTGCACACACGTTCACTTTCAACCTCTGCGTGACCCGCTGGGAGTCCGAGAAGCGCCCGCGAGGGTGACGAAAGGATGGGAGCTGTAGTAATCAGAAGGCACACTCACACCACCGCGCCGTGCCGGGAGGGAGTATACCGCCATCGTGACGCGTCGTATGGTGGCTCTTAGGAACTTCTGTGAAGGGCTTATGACTAGTGCTAATGAGCTGGCTGTCATCCACTTATCCGTTGACATCGCCCTGGCCACCGTATGCACTGGTAGTAGGCGCTGTCATTCCGTGTTGAGGAGGGCCCTGGCAGGCTATAGCGGCTCCAGAGGGCTACGACAGCCGGCAGCGGGTGCTCGTGTGGGCGGCAGGCGCCGGTGTGGCGGGACCAGAGCTCAGCACTGGGTACATCAGGGGAGGAGGCTGAGCCGATTGGACTAACCAGCCCTTTCTGGGCCGCTCGGACGGTGCCGTCTGGTCCCACATTCCACCCGTCATCAGACCATCAGGACGCGGAATCGGACGCGACAAATACAGCCCGGCCGCCGCTGGTCAGCCGGCCGGCGCGAGGATTAGAAGACCGCCGAGCCTCGCCATGGACGAAAGGCTTCGCAGCGCGGAGACCGCCGTTCAGGAAATGGACGCAAAGCCGTTCAGGAAATGGACAAAAAGTCGCTACAGAGAGCCTGGCTTGCCATAGCGGTGAGATAGACACGTATGTAAGACAGCTGTGCAGAGAGAAGACGCATGGTGCGTTTGAGACGGCCGGTATAGGACCCGCCTTCTGCTTCGACCGCCGCGGAGAGATGAACGATGAAAGCCGCACACTGCGCGGCGGCAGGGTCCGCGACGTTTCCATTGATTGAACATGGCATGCTTCGGCTCGTCATTTGCATAACTCGGTATGCGGATGCATGTTGATGGCTTCTCTGCGAGGAACAGACAGGCATGGTGCCATATCATTACTCATTCGGATTGCAGATTGTTCGGAGGAAGAGAATAACGAAACGCTCCTGGACGGATAGAAGACAAAGAGCTTTGTTCGCTCCACGGTGTCACGGGGTGCTCGGTAGTCGTCCGACAGCAGCAGAATGACCTGCATAATAGATATATCTGACGGACACTATACGGGGAACATCGGAAGGCACAGTGCAGACATTTTCAGCTTGATTGAGCACAGCCTATCCCATTTAGTTGATTATTACAGGGGGCGATGTGAACTCTTGTGCAGAACTTGCATAAGGTGATCGCCACGCCACATCTCATACGTTTTGGCCACATAGAAAGTGGAAGGCACGTGAACAGTGCTGGAAATGCTGCGCTCACCACCTGGCCCAATGCTCATGTCGGAGTGTCACGACCCACGGTAGTAGACATTTACACGAGTTTCCCTTGCCCTTTGCTTGATACATACTTACAGGAAGGTGTCTGGGCGAGGACTCAGTTTATTTCAAGTATAGCAGTACCTACAATGCTCTTTCTTTTATTTTGTAGAACATTTGGATCAGTTAATTTCTGTAAGATTTATACCCGGCGAGTTATGTAATATCAGCGCTGAAAAAAAATCACTTATCGCTCGTGTAAGCCGAGACGCCTTCCTGACATCTGGCAGGAGATAAATCATGTGCGTCAATATAATACTTGCAGTGCGTCCTTGAGGCGACGCACCTTTGTGTCCACTCGCGGTGGCCGAGTCACGACCTGACTGCGAGGCAATTTATATCGCTGGGCTCTCTGCGGGGATTTACATCAACTCTGCGACCAGTGGCGTCACTAGCTAAACTCTAACTTTACTCTTTATCCTGTGACGCCTGAGCTGGGACTCGGATGAGTCGGAACATCACGTGCTATTTAATGTTGCTGCTTAGTGTCCAGTGACGTTTCTTCGGCTCTCGGCAGTAACTGGCTGTAACATTGCCAATTGGGGTTCAACGGTGAGCAGTCGAAGGCGAACAGCGAACTCAAGAATTGCGGTCGCTCTTGCAATAAATCATGGTTTTTAATTGACATCGAATCACCTAGCTGATAAATCAGCGTTCCGTTAGGGGACAGAAACAGTTAACTTGTCAGAGACAAAATCTGATGAACGGATCACGCTTCTGCAGATTTGGAGAAAGTTTTACATGTTAATGCCTAAGTTATTGCAGCACATTGGCCGCAAAAGATTACTAGTCACCAGTAGTTCAAATGCTAAAAATATACCTTCAAGTCGTCACTTATGCGTCGTGACGCGAGCCTATTCTAAAAAAAATCGAAAATATATCTAAAAATACCAAGGATTGTATTCAATGAACTGAAGACTGAACGGCACTGGTGACGTTTTATAATTGGCATGTCGTCAGTCACACGTAAAAGCCCCCTATGTCGCTCGACAGTCGGCTATCTTGAACCATCTTGAACCAGGGTATATTGTCATAAACCATGAGGCGCATCATCTCTCCGAAACGACTATTTACATTCCACGTGACCAAGACGTATAAGGAGCACATGATGCAATGATGCTCAGCACAGCGGCGAGTAATTCTGCAGTTTTAGCATGCATCATTCTCTTCCACGAACTGTAAATTATGCACATCCAATAAGGACACAGCTATTTCAGTTAGGTAGTCAGAAAGACCGGGCTGCTGAACAAAAGATTACCGCAGTCACAGACCTACATACCTATCGGCTATCCGTCAGCTACATGAGTAAGTGACGCATGCTCCGGGGAGGCTGCAGGACAGGCAGCCATCAAACTGATTACCAAGTGGTTTATATTTCAGATATTACAAAAAAAAAATCAACAAAGATACCTATCCTAAGGGCAATGAAACGCATTGAAGCGAAATCATTGTCAAAATATCTGCACCTGTTTAAATGCTTCCATACTTAACAAGTTAATACACACTTTAATTAACTTTTTAAGGGCAGCTTAAGCACAGACTTAAGCTCAAATAGGTCTTCTCTGAAACCAAGTGCGGACAGCAGCTGGAGTGAAGGGGCGGCCTCGGTGCCTGTGACCCACCCCTCGACCCTGTCAACTGGGGTCACCGCAATCGGTGACGGTCACCAGTGGTTATCACCAGCGCCGGTGACCGCCCCGCGGCGGTGCCCTCTGTACCCCTGGCTCCGTATCTCCGCCACAGATTATCCTAATCACTCTGCGCGGGGCACCAAAACGGGCCGGCGCGCCGCCCCACCCCCGTATCTACATAATGCCGGGCTGGTGGTGAGCGATACGGCAGTTCTCTCGCCGATAGGAGAGGGTGTGAGGACGGCGATAATGTCCGTCAAACGGTGTGTGACGACCCGTCACCGCCCCGGGCCCGCGGCCTTGGCAGCTCGACTGGAGGCGGTCTCGGAGCGGCCGTCGCTGGTCGGGGAGCTGATCTTGGAGCGGCGAGGGGTGCGGATAGGAGGAGATAGACGGTACTGATAGGTGTAGGGGAGTTGGGAAGACTGAGCAGCGGTGACAGCTGCTGAATGTAGATCGAACTGATCGTGATTAGAACGGTGGGACTGGGGACTGAGAGATACACGCCACTTTATGACGCCGGCTATCAACCAAGAAAAGACTGGGCCCATAACAAGATAACGTACTAGACCACAACCAATGTCTGGGGATTATGAATTGGTTCCAACCAGAAAAAAATCAACAGTTCTTTGTTTAGTCAACTTGGTTTTCTCATCGGCACCGATATGTAATCCCTGGCTATGAGCTACTGCGAAACGACTCTGGTGCCACATCTAAGCATGGCGTTTGCGCTTTTGTGGAAGAGGCCTTGAGATTTGATGAAGTAGATACAACACACCCTAACTGCCTGTCATTTAGACTGAGAAAGATGAACGTTCACATTTACGTGGTGTATCGACCCCCTTCATACTCTTCTTGCGAGAACCAGGCTTTAACTGATTTTCTTTTGACTAGTTGCACTGGGAAGGAAGTAGTCATTCTCGGAGATTTTAACCTCCCCTCGGTTGCCTGGATTGACCATAAACCCTTTGGGCAATTCTCAGCAGCTGATCGGACATTTGTTGACATGTTCATTGCCCTCGGACTTACGCAGTGGATACATGAGACCACGTTCCCGAGGTCTGGCAACGTTCTAGATCTTATTCTAACCTCCGAGCAGGACAGGATAACTACAGTACAAGTGCAGCCTCCCCCACCCGGATGCGATCACTGTAGTATTCACTGCGAGTATGTATTTGACATGGACATTCAGTTACACTCGCAACAACTCCTGAGACACCAGTGGCATCGAGGACAGTATAGTGCTATCAATGCATCTCTCAGCACTGTTGACTGGGACTTTGAGCTCAGACATATCTCCGCGCAAGACGCTTTTGTTAAGCTGCTGTCTATCTTAGAGCCCCTCGTTGACCAGTTCATTCCGCGAGCCGGTCAGGGTGGTGGGCAGCGGAAGATCCCCTGGAAGGCGAATCCCCCATCGTCGCTGAAACGTCTGCGAAAGGAGGCTTGGGAAAAATACAAAAGCCTTAGGTCAGAACATGGTAGGAAGTCGCATCTGACCACCCTGGCGCTGGAAGGTTTTCAGCAGGCCAACTCGCAACTTAGATCATTTGCCGCATCATCGCAAATTGAGTACGAGAAATCACTCATAGCTAGGTCTAGAGATAACCCCAAGCTGCTACACTCTTACATTAGACACAAGAAGCAGCTTCGCTCTTCAGTTGGTCCTCTTCGTCTCGACCCTGGTACCATATCTGACGACCCCAAGGAGATGGCTGACTGCTTTTTGCATGTGTTTACTGGCATACACGCTACGACGATTCCAGATAAACCAGCTGCTCACCAGCGAAGTGATACTGTCATGGCTGACATTGACATTAGCCTAATTGACGTACATTCTACGCTCAGTAACCTTGATCCGAACTCAGCAATGGGCCAGGACGGCTTGCACCCAGCCCTGCTTAAGGCATGTGCTGCAACTTTATGCACACCACTTCTCATGATTTACAGGCAGTCTCTTCTGGAGGGAGCGCTGCCCTCGGCGTGGAAATCCTCGCTCGTCGTACCGATATTTAAGAAGGGTTCTCGTAACGACCCAATGAACTACAGACCAGTATCGCTCACGTCTGTATCTTGCAAAACTCTTGAAAGGATAATTTCCAAAGAGCTCTACGCATTCTTCATTGCAAATCAGATCCTCAGTGACGAACAGTTCGGCTTTCGTCCAGGACGATCCACGGAAGACCAGCTACTCCTGACCTACGATGAGGTAACTGTAGCCTTAGATCTGGGTCATCCCGTTGATCTAGTTCTGTTCGACTTTTCAAAGGCTTTTGATGTGGTGCGCCATACCATTCTTCTAGAAAAACTCAGGTTAGTCGGTGTCCAAGGGCGACTTATCACATGGCTGACAGATTTCTTGGTGGGGCGTACGATGCAGGTTCTTGTTAAGGGCACCACGAGCTCAGCTGCGGAGGTTCGGAGTGGCGTTCCTCAGGGATCGGTTTTAGGACCCATTCTCTTTCTGGTTTACATCAACCACGTTGCGTCCAGTTTGTCGTGCAGATATAAGATCTTTGCTGACGATCTTAAAGTATTTATCAAACTAGACAACGATAAACACAACACCAGTGAAGAGGCGCTACAAAAGGATATAGACTTGCTCCACTCTACGGCAGAGTCTTGGGGTCTCAGCATGAACCTCAGGAAGTGCGCCGTCATACGATTTAGGCGACGATTCCATGACTTCGAGCCCGGTGCATACACACTGGCTGGTGACGCAATTCCCTGCGTTACGTCATGTAGTGACCTGGGTGTTATCATCGACAACGAGATGAAATTCCATGAACACTGTGCCAGCATAGCAGCGAAGGCTGGAGGAGTTGCTCACAATTTCTTGAAATCGACCAGGTGTCGCTCGCCTGACTTTATGACTCATTATATACTGAAATATCACATTCGCCCCATTCTCGAGTACGCGTCACCGATCTGGAACAGTGGCTATGTACAGGATCTCAAAAGATTAGAGTCTGTTCAAAGGCTCTGGACTCGCAATGTGATTGGGCTCCGCAATATGGAATATGGTGATCGCCTAAAGGAACTTGACCTATTCTCTGTGAAGGGACGCCTCCTTCGAGCCGATATCATCAAATGCTGGAAGATTTTTCACGGCCACAGTAAGATATCCCCGGAGATCCTCTGGGATCTGGAGGCCGACAACAGAACGCGCGGGCATAGTAGAAAGATAAAAACGTGTCGGAGTCTTATAGATGCAAGGTCACGGTTTTTCACCCACAGAGTCGTGCGCGATTGGAATGCCCTCCCAGATTGGCTGGTGAACGAGGAGTCCCTGGTGCAGTTTAAAAAGGGACTGAAAGCCGCACTGGGCAGTAGATTGTACGAACACACAGGATAAGAGAAGGCAAACGATCCACATCTCATCCTTCATCCCCCCCCCAGGTAAGCGCCCCACCCTTCCCAAGTTGGGGCGGGGTTATACGCGCCTGGGCTACCTATCATATTCCGCCCTTACCCCCTAGGTAGCTGCTGCCCGCCCTTCTCGAGGTGGACCGGGTGGACTAACCTAGGTTACCTATCCTGACCTTTCCTTCCGAGAACGTATCACATTTCGGTACCCTCTTTTCTCATTTACATAATTGATCATCTTGTCTAGGATTCTGGCACTTAAAACACGCACCAGTTTTCTTTTTTCAGTGTTTTACCAAATGCAGACGCACCATTCCAATTCCTTGCCTGAGGTCCAGCCATCTGCCCACCCAAGGAATTGGCGCGTCTCTGCACGCAATAGGTTTCCACTCCTTCCTTTACGAGCCGAGGTTGTGGAAACCTAACAGGTGAGTTTAACAGGTAGTAAATAACCGATATGTAAATATTGACGTTTTTTTTTTTCGGCAGCGCCAAAAGCCGCGCCCGGGCCGGGCCGAGTCTGATCACTGTGATTGTGGTGATGGAGCTGGGAGTCCATCCCGGCTGCCGCGGTCGATTTTGGTCCGGGGGTGATGGATCAGCGAGTCAGCGCGGTCGGCGAGGTCAGCCGCAGCGCCATGGGAGGACGCCCTGACCTCGACCGGACAGACAATCAGCTGAGGTCGAGCCCCGGCGCCCAGGCACCCAACAGACGCCTGAGGGACTCATAACGCCCAACTGTCGCCCGAGAGAGCGCACGGCACCCCGGCGCCCCACCGACGCCCGAAGGAACACAGGCCGGCGCCGCGCTGCCGGGACTGTCAGCTCCAGTCGTCGGAGAGGGGAGGGGTCGACCCATGCGCCCCGCCCCGCTCTTCTAAGCGATCCCCGGCCTAGTGAGGCCGCCGGCGGAGGGGAGAAGCTGGAGAGGTGAAGGGAGAGGGCTCGGACGCACGGCCGTCTGATCTGCTCAAATTACATGCTGATGGGAGGTCGATTGCGCCCAACTTCCGAAATAGGAGCGTGCTTGTAAGCCTTGCGATTTAGACGCGGCCATGATTTGAATTGATTAGATGAGGAGAGCGATGAAAAGATGGCCGTATTCAAAGAGGAATGCTATTGTTCAAACGATTCGCCATAAAAAGAGCTGGAGTTGGAACCGTAAATATGGCTTGTGTTGTGTGGCTTGTGGCTGATAATAACAGAAGGCGATGCTTGTGTGAACAGATTCCTTCACTCGGAATGGAACGGCATCGAATCATACACTTCGGGGTCACCGTCTCGTCATGAATAGAAGGTAGACTGGCGAGTGAGGAACCACCGATTCCAATAGCTTCCACTTTGGTTATAGGTGTGTTATAGACGCTCCTTGAGTCACTAGACACAGCTGCCCGGCAGAACCACCCCCGCTTCATTCACTTTCTGGTTTAACTCCTAATGAGCGCCGTTCGGATGAATGCACCTCATGTCGGCATCAGTAGGTATCCAATTACCATGACTCGAATCCGGGCTTGCCGCTCCCTCTTCCTCGACACATGTCGGTATGTAAGTGTTCGGATGGCCTCAATCAAAATTCAAAGGACGACAAACTGCAAGAGAGAACACTGTCGAATGCATCATCTCACCCCGATAGGTAAGTAAGGTACCATGATTGTCACTAGCGCTGTAATGCCGACTGCACGCTGATAAGGCTCACTCCTGCAGCTGGCTGATTCGTGTCCAGTATCGTACTATCTGACGTAGTGCACCTTTAGAATGGCTCTATCAAACACCGTTAGTTGTGTTTTGGCCAAGATTCTTACAGATAGTTTTGACCATCGTCATGACCGAGACCGGAACATAATCATCGGCATGGCCGTGAAAGTACCGTAATTCACACCGTGACCAATGACCCATCAAGCTATCACCGGCGACCAGTACCGTCCCGTTTTCCGAAGCGATAATCGATGTCTTTACATGGGTTACTCTCCCTCTCCGACCGGAACCTCTCGGCCGAGCCTGAGACAGTTACCGACACCGGACCCGCCGGCTTAGCAGCAACATGAGCCGGGCAGCCACCCCCACCCTTCAGCGCGGCCGGCCGAGGGGGGGGAGGGGGGTGACTACACGCGGGGCCGACGGACGCTCCAGTGGGAACCGGAAGCAGAGTCGGAACCGACGGGAAGGGGTGGGGAGGGGGCGGCAGGGGAGGGGGAGCTTACCTTGGCGCTGGTCCGGGGGAGGTCGACTGCCGAGCGGCCACCTGAGGAGGTGAGCTCGGTGGGGCTGCTGTCCGTCTGCTGCTGCTGCTGCTGCTCCCGCGACTGTTTTTGCTCGTGCTGCTGCCTCTCAGCCGTTTGCCTCACTGCCGATGCTGAGCTGACTGCTGGCTGCTGGGTGACCGCGGCGCTCAGCAGACTGGGAGCTGACCTGGTGCTGGGCCCCGGACGCCGGCCGCTGGTGGCCGACGCCAGCAGGTTGGTGGCCGATTTGCTCGGCCGCGGAGGTTTGGGTGGTGCAACCCGGCGACTTGGTGGCGCTCCGGTGTCGGCTGGCTTCAATATTTCGCTGGATTCCGGGGCCTTTTGAGTAGCTTCTACGTTTGACGTCTTTGATTTGGACATAGACTGAACATTCTCACCATGCTTCCGGTCAGCTTCCGGAAGTCGGACTTCCTGTTCTGAGTTGTCCGTCGTCTCGTGTCCCTTGCTCACACCACCACCAGCGCCGTATTCCACTCCGTTCACCTCTGGCCGACCACCACTCTCTACTCTGCCGCCGTCCTCCGCCGTTCTGTCCGTGACCCGCTGCTCTGTCAGGTCAGCCTCTGACCCACCCTGGGGCGAGGTCACGCCGAGCCGTGACCTCGACAGCGGCACTGCGGCCAGCCCGGGGCTGGAGCCGAGGTCACGCAGCTGAGAGCGGCTCAGCACGCCGCTCCAGAGCAGCAGCCGCGCGCTGCGCCGCTGGTAGGTCAGCGCCCGTTTGGCAGGGGACAGGACAGGCTTCAGGTCAGCGGCACTGCGGCGGGCCAGGCCGCGACCTCGCACCGGCCGCCGGGTCACCTCGGCACGGTTAAACCGCATCGTGACGCCCTTGTCTTCCTCAGTCCTCAGTTAGTCCTCACAGCCAGTTCTCACAGCTATCTGCACTGGAACACTTTACGGCCTTGTAACAAGGTCACTCCATCCGCGGTATTTACAACGGACAACGTCCTCGCCCGAGGGGACACGGCAGCCACCACTCGCCAGGCTCACCGAAAGTCACCAGAAGCCGTCAATCTCCTCTCCGTCACAGATGAACACTCCACGGAGCCACCACACCACCACTGCCGGTCAGTCCGTCCGCCCCGCTCGCGGTTTGTGCTCCTCTCCTGCACGTGCGTCGATAGGTGCGGCGTCGGTCCGTCGCGCCGCCCCCGGGATAGCGCCGGAAGTGGCGGTCGTTAGGCCACTGGTCGATCGATGCTCCCTGTCCCCCGCGCGGTGCCGATAGGGCCCGTTACAGCGTAATGTCCACACCGGGCGGGGAGTGACTGTTTGCCAACGGCCGTTGCAGGTTTGCCGAGCGGCGCCGGCGGGTCGGAGGTGTCTGAGGACTGGAGACCTCTGCTCCGGCACGTGTCGCCCGTCCAACTGACGGCCAAACCGGTGGCGTATGGCTTCCCAGGGCGCATTCATCTCCCCCAATGAAGAGAGCCAACACGCTCGCCGGCGCCTCTCGGCCGCTTTGTCCCTCTCCTCTCCGCGCAGCTGGCGGCGCAGAGGGGGACGCGTGTCGTCGGCCGCCGCCCATTCGCTGACGGATGGCGCTCGCGCCTGGGAGCCGGCGCGGCGACTCTCCCAGACGCTAATCAGGGCCGCCGCTCCGGAGAACAGCCTCGTCCAGAGATGTGCTCCCGATCCCTCAACCGTGAGACGGCTGTATACCGGCGGCCGTTGGCTCGCGGTTGTAAAACTGACGTGATTTCGGGCCCGATCGCGCGCGCGGCGCGGCGGTGCGTCCGGACGGTTGGCGCAGCTGGTCCGGCTCGAAATGAGCAGCTGGCCGTTGTCATGGAGACGGTGTGGCCGCCCGCGTGGATGAGTCGGAGATGAAGGGGCTCAGTGACGGATCAGCGCCGGTTCGTGGCGACACTGATTGCTGTGAGCGGGCGCGGTTAGTTCCACAGCGTGTGACCGAGCCCGGCTAATGGAGAGGGAACGCTAACGGCGGCATTAGAGGACGAAACTCGACACGGCGATAGTTACAGACGAGACCAGAAGGCAAAAACCTGAAAACTGTCAGTATTCTAGGGATGGCTGACGGGAGAAACGCCCTAAGAAAAACAACCGGCCAAAATATTGAAACGAGTCTGTAGTGTCAACTATCAGGCCTGTGACAACTATCAGGCCTGTGACTGCAAGGAAATTGCGTTGCTATGGCATTTTCACTCCCCAGACAATAAGTTAGCTAAGTGTGAGATAATTGCCTTTTCGTTTCATAGCCTCGAGGTCTCACCTCGAGTCGAGGTCGTGCATTCTCTTGATGAACAACTCACTGCCTCTTGCTCTGTTTATATTTGTATTTTGTTTAGATTTTTTTTTTATAACTGTAGGCACCTAATTGTGCCTAAGCTCACATCATTTCTGCTCTAAAATTGCAGCCTCGTTTTATTGACGCTTCTACGCCCACTGCCAGTCCGATATGTTTCCAAAGTATCTCACAACGGTCAGTGGTCACTGAAGCCAGCAGCTGAACAAACACCCTGCACCCTCCTCAATTTTCGACCCCTGACCACGCCGCCCCTCCCCTCCCCCACAGGCCACTTCCCAGCGGGCGATAGCCCCCCTCCCCTCTGAGACGCTGACTCTGCCAATCACAGGCACCCCGGTACCATCTGCGGCGCGCGCCGCTTACGCCCGGCCTGCGCCGATTTAAACCTCTGCGCCGCAGCAGCTGGCGGCGCCGCATTCCTGAGCGCGCGGCGGACACAAACGCGGCGCGCCGGGTGCGATAGTGCCGCACCTGGCGCGTGCCGCCGCGAGGTGAGTCTGTAACCGTCACCGGCCGGCCTCGGCTGGGACCGGCGCGCTGCCCGCCGGCCGCAGCTCCATTCAGCTTTCAAACGGCCGCCGCCGACAAACTGCGGTGTGGCGGCTCCGCCCAGCCGATCGGGCGTGTGTCGATCGAGGCCCGAGAGAGCTGCACCGACGCAGAACTGAACCGGAACTACGGGAGGGCAATGTGAATCTGGACGGGCGCCAAAGCATTTGAGGCAGTGACAGTCAAAGTTGAGCACAGTGACATTCAAACACATGAATCAGGAACTCTCTAGCCAAATACACCGCACCGTTCAACTATTTATAGGTATAGACGCTAGTGACCGATCCCTGCGTCTCAGATCTGCCTATAACGGTCCGGAGCTGTCGACCCCGGTCAGCGCTCCCCCCCCCCCCCAGCCAGTGACCGGCGCGCTCCCAGAACCGTGGGAACACACACCGGATCGGTCGCTAATGACGATTGTTTCTGTAATGAGCCGCGACTACTGACAATCTACACGACTGGCTCGTAATGACAGTCGAAGAGCGGATTACGGTCAAAACCCAGTCGCTCGTGTCCAAATGATGCGCTTCCACATGAAGTATCACATTCTTGACACAAGCAAATGAGCGCTATCTATGCAAATGATTAGATATATTGAGGTAATCTTACTCCGGGAGAATTCGTTCATGACATTCAAAACGGCATGCTCGGCTGAATGCCATGGACTGTTGACATACCACTGTCTAAACATTGCTCGGGCCGATCGATAACAGACACCCATTCCGTCGCTGGGAGCGGTGGCGCGCTCCTGTAATCCGGCTACTCGGAGGCGTGGTTCCGTGGATCTCTTGAGGGCGGGAGTCCTCTCCAGCGGCGGTCTGTGTCGATCGGGTGTCCGCACTAAGCCCGGCATCAATATGGGGCCCCCGGAGGAGTCCGGGGTCGCCAGGTTGACTAAGGAGGTGCGTACCGGGCCAGGCGGGTGACCGAGCAGCCAAAAGTACCCGTGTCGGGCAGTAGTGGGATCGCGCCTGAGAACAGCCGCCGCTGGGGAGCCCGTCCAATACAGGGAGACCGGATCCTTTTCGTTCGGAAAGCGTTGCTGAAAGAGGTTAACGATGACAGAATGGTTGAACTTTGACCGTCCTTGAATTTACTGGATTTATGCTGGGCACTAAAACTATTTTGTTATGCGTCTGAACATAAAATACTCGTGTAAACGCTGATTTGGCAGAAAACGACCTGATAAAACATGACGTGTCTTGCGGCCCATAATATAAGTTTCACGCCATCTCCGTTTTAAATATTTCCTGTCTGATATCCCTAACAGATATATGGTATAAAATCGTCATGTGTTCCGCTCCCGCCCCTTCCGCACATGTCACGCTTATCGCTCCCTCCTTCGCCATTGTTGATGCCCGTCCTCCGCCCTCCCCGTCCCGTCCCTCCTCGTCAGCTATGATGACGTGTCTCTATAACGGCAGTCGCTCGGAGATGACGGTGGACTAGTGACGTAACACAATGACGTAACATCATCCGTGCATGACGTCACCGTTCGGGAATATCCCCGATTCCCGTGTCGTTGTGAAGTGACCTCCCTTGACGATGGCTTACTAATGAGACGTGGCATTGCGGCAGAGAACTGGAACGGAAGTATATGCGCCACTGTGTCCGGCGTCGTCAGAAAGACCACGTGACACGCTGGCCACTACAGTCAGTGATTTCAGAACACCTGTGCACTAGTGATGTCACTCCTGCTAGTGCATAATGTGGTGCAATGTCTTCCTTGTTATCTGTTCGTACGTTGACACTGCGGTGACATCAGCTCTCGCGGGCGGCCGGGATATCGGGTCACGGGCCAGAAGCGCCGGTGTGTGCATATTAGATTCACTCAGGCAGGATTGCATCCGCAGAATGCAGGTGCTAGCATTTGGAGGTAAAATCGCTGCGTAATAGGAAATGCTGATAAACATCTATTGACGGCATGTGTCGGTTTTGGCAAAGACGTCAATGCTGACATATAGCGAGACGCTGTCCGCTCTTTCACACGTTTTACGTTTTTTTCATCAACGTTTCTGTTTCGGCACCGTTTTAGTTTTATTAGATTGAGATCTAATCTTTGTATCTATTTCTCTGTCTCATCTGTTTTTCAAAACTGATCTCAAAACAACATTCTTAGTTGGCCAGTTTCTATTTGTGTCTTATTTGCATGTAGTGTACTAAATGAACCACACCAGAAAAAGTTCAAATTAGATACAAAAGAACCACATCTTACTCCAACTGCAATGGAACATAATGCGTTACCAGCACGCATGATGCACACAACTGCAATAAGACACTTGCATCCTGTACATAGGGGATCGTGAACAGTTGTCTGAAATACATTACGTACCAATCGATCAAATGGATTCAATATAAATACAATTGATAAATAAATAATATATGTGCAATCAACTGGCACTCCACAACATCCATAGTCGAGGTCATATAAAGCACAGACTAGACGTCTCGCTTTATGCGTGCGTATCGTCAGCATCCTTATCCTGAGTTCGGTTGACCGGCGCCGGTTACAACAGACGGCTGTCTTCTATCATTCACCTCACACGCTGGTCACGAGACGTTTGGACAGCGGCGCTGCTTCGTGGGGGTATAGCCTGCGGCGCGCGTACCCGCACTCCGGTATCGGCAGAGCGGCGCGGCGAACCGACGGCAATCTCCTTCAGCGCTCGGGATGGTGTCTCACGGAGTCGCCAGCTTCCGCGCGCCCGTCTCGCACTGCCTCACTTTACACAGCACTGGGTGGGTGGTCTCCGCGGCTGCTCGCCACCGCACCGGCTCCAGCAGCTGGCACGCCACATCACGGCGAGACACGGACCGCTCCGCTCCCCACAGCAGCGCCCTGGTGGCGGTCAGCTGTTGACGCACAGCTCGGCAAGTCACTACTCGGCCATCAGGGCGTTGTAGCTGCTGGCGCCGCCGACGTCCGGCAGCGAGTGGGTCAGGTAGGTGATGCGGCCCTCGCTGGTGTAGCGGGCGCGCGGGGTGACCAGTGGCACCTGCAGCGCGCCACTGGGGTGCGGCGGCGGCGTGTCATCCGAACTGGCCGGGGAGCGGCGGCGCGCGCCCGCCGGCCGCCGCCGGCGCGGCTTCTCGCTGCGCCCGCGCCGCTGGTTCTCGCCAAACAGGCAGATGTAGCCGGAGGCGAGGCCAGCCATGAGCGCGTGCAGCGTCACCACCACGCAGGAGGCGCGCGGGAAGCCGATCGTGTCCACCAGGATGCCGGCGCCGCAGCGCGAGATGAAGCGTCCGGCGCCGCTCAGGGAGCTCCACATGCCGGCGACCACGCCGTGCGTGGTCGGGTCGTCGGCCATGCCGTTGCCGGTGGCCTCCCGCAGGGCGTCCACCATGCCGGACACCTGCATGCCGCCGATGGCCACGCCGTACAGGGAGAGAGCCGTGATGAGCAGTCCGAGCGTCTGGTGGATCGGCACGCCCGGCAGCGGGCCGAACACGGCGAAACACACGGCCGCCGTCAGAGAGGTCACCACCACGTAGGCCTTGACGCAGCGGAACTTGTCGCACAGCAGGCCCCAGATCGGCGAGGTGATGCTGCTCGCGCCGTCCTTCAGGCCGAACATCATCCCCAGCGAGATGTGCGAGAGCTCGTATTTGCGCAGGATCTGGGCCTCCAGAGTGATGGACAGGAAGCCGGTGCTGAGTGTGGAGACCAGGAACGAAACGAACGCCACCCAGATGCCGGGGATGCGCAGCATCTGCCGCAGCGGCTGCGGGTCCTGACCGCGCTCCGTCTCCGGAGACAGCCGCCGTCTGACCGGCGTCTCGGGGCTCCCCTTCTTCGGAGTGACCGCTTCCGGCCTGTCGGGCAGCACACAGACCAGCGGCATCAGTGTCACCAGGTGCAGCACACCGAACACGACGAACGGCATGTAGAAGCCGCCCAGCTCGTAGAAGATGCCGCCGAGGCCCGGCCCGAACATCTGCGCCACGCTCATCACGGTCCGGTTCATGGCGAATATGATGCCGGTGCTGCGCGGGAACTGCAGGTTCGTGTAGGTGAAGGTCGTGATGATGATGCCGGCGTTGCCGATCGACTGCACGGTGCGGATCGCCACCGCCGCGTACACGAAGGACATGCTGGCCGGGAACATCTCGAGCATGCCGCAGAGTATGCAGGACACGCCGCTGGCGCAGACGCCGCTCACCAGGCTGAAGCCGACGCCGATCGTCTCGATGTGGCGGCCGAGGAACGGGGTGACGACGAACGAGACCAGGCAGTTGGTGCCGATGATGGCGCCGTACACAGACGCGCTGAAGCCCTTGCTCTCGGCCACCTTCGGGAAGAACGGTGGAAAGATGCACAGCGACAGAGATGACGTCATCGTAATGGAGGCCAGCGTTCCCAGAAACATCAGTTGGCGGCAGTTGAACTTGGAGCGCTTCTTGTGAGCGGCCAGGCCCTGGTCGCTCTCCGGTTTGTGCGAGAGGTCCTCGCTGGAGTTGGCTGACTCGGAGTCGGCAGGACACTCTGAGCCGACCGTGTCGTCACACGATCCATAGTCACTGACCGGCGACCCGCCCGGCCCCAGCAGGCGCTCAGACTCCTCTCTGCGCGTGGTGGCCATGCCTCTGCGTCCGCCGCCACCCCGTTCCTCCAGCTCGCGCACCGGACTGGGCGACCCGGCCGACCGGCCGCCGGCCGGCCGCGCCCCCAGGTCACAGTGTCACGTGACCCCGACGACCAATCAGAGCTCAGCAACCAACGGGCCAGCCGCACGGCGTGGAATCGTACTGGCCACTGACGGGAGTAAACATTCCGATGGCTCACGCCAGTGTTTTGCAAAATCATCAAATGCTGTCTTGGACTCTGGCAAAATCATGAAAATTGTAGAATATTTTTGTGTGTGTGTACTTTTCTAACATGACAGTGCATTTGATATACGGCGCCATACATCTCGGACCCACCGACGAACACGGAAGAACGAAACACGAAAGAGGCTCAGAACGGATGCTGTGCCCCGTTCATTGTACGGCTCTGATCATTTGGGATGAGAGGTTAGCGGTTACCACAGATGCAGGAAGTTCACAGCAGATACGGCCCGGTCACCGCAGATCCCGACCCATAGCGGGAATCTGACCACCCTCCCGGCTGCCGGGCTGCGGTCCGGAGCTCCGGTCGGTGGTGTTGGCGAGCACGCGCGGGCGTTTTGCGGCTCAGCACGCCCGGGCGGTTTGCGGCTCAGTCGGCACGCGCGCGGCTGATGTGCGTGCGCGGCACCCCGACACGCCAGTGGCCGCTATCGGAGCGGCAGGTGCTCGAAGGAGCCGCGGATTAGCGCCGTTATCCGGCGAGGGGTGGTGGAAACCAACAGTTGCACGTGATGTCAAACGGTGGCCCGGCGCCGCGGACACGATCAGTAGCTGTTTTAGTTTAGGCATTATGTATTTGCGTCCTATTTGAAGTGGATTTAGCCAAGATTTACCTATGTGTGATTGTCATGGAAGCGACGGATTTACCGATTACGAACGGATTTGACTGCACACAGGCAAGGACATATGCCTGGTCCACGAACATAATGGTCAACACTAAACGCGTCGAGGCTTTGGCTTAGAATGCGCCAGTTATAACGGTTATCGCAGAAATATAGGTATAAAAAACTGCCGGCTTTCATATAGGTACGTCAATGATATATTTTTTCCGCAATATATAGCCATGCATATTTTCAAGAAAGCAAGGCACTATCGTGGAACAGGCTGCGATTGCCTTTATGGTAACCGAACATAAATCAATCGAGCCACATCGCCGTACCTACATTCTCAGAGCTGTTCTGTTTTCTGCGTCATATCCTATGGACCATTCGGGGTGACAAATGAACGGTTTCCCCGAAAGTCATCTCTTATAAATGCTGCCACTCAGGCCGCATGTCCAATATTGTGGACAGGCTATCAGCAGTCAGGACCTGATCTCAATCTTCCAGAGTGAATCGGAAGACCTGACGTCAGACTACCGATCCTACTGCCTCAAAGGAACTGGCATCGTTAGTTTTTATGATAGAGCTAGACAGCTGGCTTGCTTTATCGATTTTCGCTGAGCATACCTATCGCTGGATGGTGATTTCAGAAGTTTGAAGTATGCGAATATCTCAGCCATGACTTCATGGAAACGCACTACGCATATGACAGGCACGCTAAAAGCTTATCGGGACACTGCAACTTTAATGGCAATCTATCGAGGGACATTGTCGCCCCCCCCCCCTACCAAACGCCAGTTTAGGTAAACGATTCTGCTCTTGTTCAACGTATATTTATAAATTACTGCTACAAAAAAATCAACAATAACAATACACCTGACAACGAGTTATAAATAAAAGTTAACATCCACATGCACAATAAAATTCACAAATCAATGCCGAACAGCTATTCGCGTTTCATGCGGGACTATTGCTAATGGCTGATTTCTTATGCAGCTCAGGGCAGCCACCTGCCTCCGTCAGAAGAAGTCGGTAGTGGGGCTGCTCGGCCTGCTGTGCCCGTCCGTGGGCCTCGTCCCGCCACCTGCCGCCGCCGGTGTGAGGAACACCGGACTCCAGCGGCCGCCGGCCTGCTCCGCCGCAGATGGCGCCACCAGGAGCTCCGATACAGAGGGCGCCACCAGGTGTTCCGATACAGAGGGCGCCACCAGGTGTTCCGATACAGAGGGCGCCACCAGCTGGTACGGCGGAGGAGGCTCCCGGTACACTGCCGACCATGAGGGGTGGCGAGGGGCGATGTCAAACAAAACAACGTAGTGCAGTCACGGAAACTGCTTGGCCACTCAAAACAATTTCAATTTCTACAAACAACCAAAAATCGCACAGCCCCTGGCAAGGGCCGTACCGGGACGGCTGGGATCACTTCTGCGCCTGCCATCTATCGGGCAGTGTTTGGAACTACAGCGGGCGCTGGCCGGCCGGGCCGCGCGGCGCCGTTACCGGGCTATGGAGGCGAATGAAGCGGTGTAAAACCAGACGAATTTTACGCTTGCAAAGCAAAAAACGAAAAATGTACACTCACCACAGTGTTCAGCAAAGTACTGGGAACAATATGGACATAATTTAAAGCCAGTACGATGCGAACTGTTGGTTCCCTAGGGCAGTATTTACATACTTGTAGGAGATAGAACTTTAGCATTACGGGACCTTCTAAACTGCGCTTGCAAAGTACTTGATTGTAAATATTTTCATTTAGAGGCAAAAAACTAAAAATGTACAGTCAGAGCGTTGTTTCCAATGCTTCTAGGTACACAATGAGCATAAATTTAGCTCGAAATGTCATCACACATTGGTTCCCAGTCCAGTTTAAAACGACACTTTGTGCCGCAGAGCCTATCTCTTCCAATGGAGGGCGGCTGGGTGGCGGTTATAGTGGTGGACAAGACAATTCTTGAGTGAAATGAAATCATTTGCTTTCAAAGAAGATCTTTGAAGAACTTGTAATAATTGACAAATGATCGTTAATTACAGTGTATAATTTCAAGTTCATGGCAAATGAAAATATTTTAAACAATGCTAGTGAACTCCAGTACCGCCACGCGAGAAAGCAAGTACTCGACGCACGGTCTGCCCGCCACTTCTGAAAATGGTCCGCGGCCGGCCGGCCGCGACCCGACACGCTCATACAAAATTTATATCCGTCCGAATCATTTATGGACCGAATTACATCTATATTACTATTTGAGGAGGGTGCGTCTGTCCGTTACCGAGGTCCCGACTTGGTGGTGCTTTGCGTGGACTACAGGCCAGACCATTGCACCTAGCGCGCTGAAATTTGCACAACTTATAGATCAAGGATGCGCGACGTGCCTTTGAGGGGCCTGGGCTCGATCGGGTCGTTAGTGAGCGCGTGGCGCCTGCCCAAAAAGTGCAAATTCGCGTCATAGACTTTACATGTATAAATCGGCGTGCGAAATCGGGCAAAAACGACTAATTTTGGCCGACACGGGTCCAGTCCCCGTGCAATTTCTTGGTGACCAGGGATCCGACCGGCACGGGGAAAACAGCATCGTGTACAGAATTGAACGGGCTATTGAATGGTGTGCAATGCAGAGGATAGCACGCGCCACGTGCACCGGAGAGGGCACTTTTATTTGAAAAATTGCGGTTTTTGAGGGATTTTGGAATTAATTTTATTTTTAGGTGACCGTTAAACGGAGCGAGTTGGAACAACGCCTGTTGGCAAGAGAAATGTACGGCCTCTCATGGGAAAATTGTGAATAGATAATTGATCGACGACAAGGTGGTATAAATCGCTGGAGAAGGTGGTTTTTGTCGATGATGTGCCGCTTTCTTAGTTACACGGGTTTTGCTGCATAACCTGATATGTTTCGCAATTGAAACTGGTACTGTTTGAAAGAGCATTAAATTTTGTCCAAGATACACCCAAAATTTTTGCATGACAAGCAACAATATTCTAAAAAATGCAAATATTGCAAACCACTACATAGTCATTTTTACCGAAATTCATCGATGGTCCTCAAAAGACTTCACGCCAGTTTCCGAATCATTCTTAAGTAGAACGCATGATAATACGACACGGGCACCTCGATGCGATGTATCCTTTTTGTTTTATTACAAAATGCTTGGCCGTCGAAAAGCAATAGAACGAAATGGATGCCAACCAAATCGACACAGACCAACCCAATACCCACGGGTCAAAAATCTCTACACCATTTTCGATGCATTTTAAGACAAATGAAGTCCAATTTAAAACAGTTGATTTCTGAATTAAAACAATTGACAGGCGGGTTAAAACACGTGACATTCAGCTTAAAACAACTGACACGCGATTTAAAATAAATGAAAAGCAAATTAATATAAATGACATGCAATTTAATCATACAAATAAAGGTACGTAAAGCTATGCTGAATAATGATGTTTTACTGCAAATGAAAACAAATGTTGTGTTCGACTACATGATTATTTGTAGGGAGAAAATTGAAAGACGCCTCTTTTGGACGAAAGTCATTCTTAACACTTTCAAACACCGAATTAGGTACAGGTAACATTAACAGTTGACCCAATGAACATAAAAATACATAGCACCCGTGACCCCTGTTTATGCCCATGAGGTCATGTCAGGTCACGAAGGGTATCTAGCAGGTTTTAGCAAATAACTTCGGATAGAGGCATGTTAGAGTCATGAAAACGCCTTAGATTTGTAAGCTCCACGATACGAATCAGCTGATACGCAACATGACCCTTTCCGGTCAGGTCAAGACCTTGGCCTGAGGTCAATTTTTCAATTTGACCTTTCAAGGTCAAATTATAGTTCATTCGATGCGTCTTGACGAGAGGAACACGATGCAGGTATAAAAGTTTAGCTCGTGCAAAACTTGAGTCAATAGTAAGTGCAAAAAAAACTCCGCAAAAATCGTCCATTTTGGCAGTTTTTGCCACCTGCAGCCTAGAACGTTGACGTTAGATCAAATGTGGGAGAAATATTCAGAGAGAGCGTTAAGTGGGCTATCAAATGCGCTTTTCCTCGGTGCTGTAGCTCTCTTGGTTCCCGAGTTATGCTTCTAAAAATTGTTGACATTTGACCTGAAAATCTGCAACATTTGGCCTTCAAGGACCTCTGGTGACCTGACTGACCTTTGACTTGGGCAAAAAAGTGACTGAAGTAGTTCTGTCATTTTGTTTTGTCGCTCTCTCGCACACTGCCTTCCGCGTATCGCTACGTGGCCCAGGAGCCGAGTTGGAAGGGGAAGGGTGTTCAAACACCCCCCTCCCCAGCAGGGTGTGGAAATCCAGGATCCCCAGCGGGACGCGGGTTAAGACGGAGAAGGACCGTGTAGTGTAGGATTCAATGTCATCGTATGGAAGCTCTAACGCCAGTCAGTCATTTTGAATTTTTAACCCATTGAAGCATATGTTAAAGTTCTACGAACTGTCACAATTGCAAATATGTAGTCGAACACATTGTTTATTTTATTTGCACTAAAACGTAATTATTCAACATAGCTTCGCCCGCACATGCCATTTTCCCATCCTAGAACGCACATGGGGGGGGGGGGTTGCCACCCCCCCGCGCCATTTCGTTCCTGTTGGAGATAGAGCTTAGCGGTAAAGACCAAAAAGATTCTTTGGGAAGAGACGAATCCAATGATACCCAGTTTTACCTTCTCAGGTCAGTCATTGACCTTCCAGGTCAGGTCAAACTAAAAAATGTTGCTGTTTTGGGTCACCGTTGGATATCAAGTGCGCTGCTTATCATATACCGATAACGATGCTGTTTTCTGGTGCCAAGCCAGCTAGAACCTCTTTCTCACACTACCCGACCAGGTTTTTGCTGCTGAGGTCATTTCAGGTCAAGTTAGGTCAAGGTCAATTATATGTGTTTGTATGTCTGTGTGTGTCTGTGTGTATACTGATGTGTGCACCGATTGTTTATGAGTCCATATTACATGAAATCATGATCTGAGAAGCTTTTACCAAAAAATGCAGTCAAAAAACTTCACAAAAAGTAAATTCCGCTTGCCTAAAACGCAATTATCTTAGATGACCTAGGTTGACCTTGACCTTGACCTTGACATCTGTACATCGTCGAACAACATGTTCCATGATGGGTGGGAGGTAAGACTGGTAAAAAAGGCCGAAATCAAGGTGTCAAAAGCTCACAAGGCCCATAGCCAACGCAAGATGTCGAGAATTGGCCATTTGGGTCATGACATGACCTGAAAAACAAGGTCATATCTCCGAAACCAAAGGTCACAGAAACTTGAAATTTTCAGTGGACATCAAGAAAGGATAGAGGAGCAGCTATACGAAAAATCAGCCTTCTAGCTCTAAAAATGTTGAGTGCAGAGCAGAAAGACTACCTGGGGGGGGGGGTGGCAACCGCCCCCCCCCCCCCATGTGCGGGCGAGGGTTAAGTAACTATAATTGTATGATTAAATTGTATGTCATTTATATTAATTTGCTTGTCATTTATTTTAAATAGCATGTCATTTGTTTTAAGCTGAATGTCACGTGTTTTAACCCGCCTGTCAATTGTTTTAATTCAGAAATCAACTGTTTTAAATCGGACTTCATTTGTCTTAAAATGCATCGAAAATGGTGTAGCTTTAGCGGTAGATTTTGTGCAAGGTTGAGCACCTGCCTACAGTTCCGTACCTGGGGTGTGCGGTGACGGCGGGGCGGGCGTCACGGCCGGAGAGCGCTCTCTGAACGGGTTGAGGTCACGTTTCTCGGCCACCGTCTGGCCAACAGCAGCCGAGGACTCCGGAGGAGCCGAGGCGAGGTCGGGCCCCGGCGGGACGAGCGAGAGAGGCCCCGAGCTGGTACCGGCCTGGGGCGCCGCTGCCTGCTGGGCTGGCTGCTGGGTAGGACCAAGAGAGGGCTGCTGGCACGCCTGCTGGTACGTGGGTTTCTCTGGCTGCTTCGGCTGCTGGTATGCCGCCGGCTGAGGCTGCTGGCTGGGTCCTTGGCTCGGGTCCTGTGGTCCTGGCTGCTGTGGCTGGTTTGGCTGCTGTCCAAGAGCCTGGCCAGGCTGCTGTCCAGGGGGCTGGCTGGGCTGCTGACTAAGCTGCGGATTCGGTAGCTGCTGAGCCGGCTGCTGAGTCGGCTGCTGATATTGGGGGTTCGGTTGCTGGTATGGCTGTTGGCACGGCTGTTGGTAAGGTTGTTGGTACGGCTGCTGATACGGTTGTTGGTAAGGTTGCTGATATGGTTGCTGGTAGGGCTGCTGGTAGCAAGGCTGCATCATGGGCATCATCATCATTTGCTGCTGCTGCTGCTGGTTGCTGCTCTGCTGGTTGTTGGTGGTGCTGGTCGTGTTGCTGGTCACCACGGTGACCCCGGTGTCGGCGGCGTCCCGCTGCATCTCCATCAGCTCCTCAAAGTGGCGGCGCAGCGCGCGCACCAGCAGGTGGGCTGCCACGGCCGCCAGCACGTGCAGCGCGCACATGGCCAGCGTGAGCACGGCGTTCCTCAGCACGGTGGGCACCAGGTCCTTCACCTGCGGCTCACGGCGGACGGCGGTGGCGAGTTACATGGGCTGGCTGAACGGTGTGGAACGGGACCTGAATTGTGGAGAAAAAGTGTGTACGTGTTGCATCCGCATCGTGAATCAATGAAATGTACTCGCAATTGTTCACTCGGCAGAAAACCAGATCATGAGGCAACAATGACATTTGTAAAACGCGACGTTTTACTTACAAGTACAACTGATTTTACGACTGTTTCTACTTTTTTGACGAAAAACGGAAAAGAAAGTTTCAAAAATCACACCAATTACAGGTGCGGTGCGTTCCATGCCTCCCGCTCATCCGCCTCACCTCTTTGAGCTCCTGCAGGGTGCGAATCTTTATTGTGTAGAGACACTGCTGGTTGACGCCGATCTCGTAAGCCCTCTCGGCGAGCGAAATATTCTGCAGGTTCCAGACCTTATCGAACTTTTTCGCCAGCGCGCGCCAGTTCTCGTCGGCGCTGAGGTCGGCAGTGATCTCACCGGTCACCGTGTGAAGCTGCCCTCTGAGCGTGTTGACCCCCTTCACCAGCGAGGTGGCAGCGTCCACTATCCCCCTCCGGCGCAGGCTCGACCGGCCGCTGGCACACAGGGGCTCGAAGCCGCCGTCTTCCTTTTTCCGACCGCCGCCTCGGACCTCATCGTGCATTTCCCAGAACTCTGTGGGTCTCGGCTTGGCGATCCACTCGTTCCTGATGAGGATCTGCAGCGTCTTTCCCTGGATCTCGTCGGACCATTCCCGCCAGGAGTCGGACCAGGAGAAGTAGTGCGGCAGGATGCGCCGCTCGTCCAGGTTACCCATCTCGTCCAGCCAGCCCATTGCCCGGCGGAAGGCGCGCTGCTCCGACTCGCTGACCTCGAGCTTGTAGACGTCGGAGAGGGGCGGCAGCGGCCGGCGCATCACCTCCGAGACGTGGGCGCCCACAGAGGCCAGCTGGTGGTGGGCGCTGAACAACACCATCGAGATACAGAACTCGACCACGGCCGCGGCGCCGGCCAGCAGCACAAACTGCAGACAACGGACACAACAATAACGGACACCCCTTGGACACAACATACAGATCGCGGGTCACGGGTCGCAGGTCACGGGTCACAGGTCACAGGTCACAGGTCACGGATCACGGGTCACGGATCACGGGTCACGGGTCACGGGTCACGGGTCACGGATCACGGGTCACCGCCCAGCAGCAGAATTTAGAGACAACAGACGAAACGGGCACAGAGAAATGTTATGGAATTGTTACAGAAGCTGCATTTAGTGCATAACATCAAATAAACAAGGACCAATTTGTTCTTTATCACGAACAATGTTCGATCGAACGTTTGTACCGTTCCGGTTAAAAGTAGTAATGTATATTTACACAAAAGGTCCATTTGGGTAGAACAGTGGTCGTCGGGTCGTTGGTGACACTAGGCTAAAGTGACAAAAAAAAACTCCTAAAACATCGATTTACGGAAAAATAACTCTCAGCCAAAAAGAACCGATGAACGTTTAGCGGCAGCACCACCGTGGCTTCCGGTCTCTGTGAGGGACCCGAACGCGACCCACCAGGAAGAGCGAGGTGCTGCTCTCGCAGCAGCTGCCGCACAGGCCGATGACGCCGGCGATGACGATGACGATGGAGAGCACGATGACGGCTCTGTAGCCGCGCCGGCTGCTGGTCACCAGGTGGCACTCGCACGGCTCGCGTTCCGAGCTGCACTCCTGGCTGACGATCTCGTGCTCCCAGTTCACCCTGAGAGCGGCGGCGGCGGGGAGGGGGCATGAGAGACGGTGCAACTTGATGAAGTGGCCCGGATGGATAAACTAGACAGACGGACTAGTATGAGTAGAACTAAAGAGCGGCGCCATCGACGATATACGGGAGGACGGTACAGGCGATATCGATAGGATGGTGATTGGTGATAAATGGTATACGAGAGGATGGGACACATATCAGTAGGCGGAACTATGGTCAAGCGTACCCATTTTCGGGAACGCATTTTCGTTCCCATGTTTGGGAACGATAAACCCAAATATGGGAACGCCATGTAGGCATTATTTAAAACAAGAAAAAGAACCGTTAAATGACGTCCAAAAAATATAAAACGATTGTGAACCGCCTGATATTTGTCTCAATATTGTTGGGAAAGAGTTTGATATTGTAAGGCCCATCGTAGTTTCAAATCATTCCCCTATTTCTAAAGCAGTCCATCATCCGGGCCGCGAGCCCAAATTTGGGAACGCTCTCGTACACTGGCGCTGCAAGCGTTCCTTATTATGGGAACGGCGTACCCAAAATTGGGAACGATTTCACCGACGCCTTTCAGGGGCTCTTTTCATTAACAAGCATCACGTCCAACGCCGCAAATTATTGTTAACGCAACAATCATCAGATGACCTTTCCGGCAAGACCGTCGCATGTTTCGCCCGGTCTTCTGCGCTTTTATTCCCGTCGATCTCGCAGCGGGCACGCCCCCCTCTGCAGGATTACGTAATTCACAACGCTCAGCGATGTTCAACAAGGTCTTCCATACCTATATCCACCGTCCGCGCTGAGGGTGGAGACATGTCAGGCACCTGTCTGTTTATCACCGATAGTTGACGAGTACAAGGAAGTATCCAAAAATGGGAACGCTGAATATGTCACACCCTCAAAACACCTAGTCCCAATGAAAATCTAGTTTTTTCCTTTCTTGATGAGTGTAAGTGGCAAAAGGCCTGGTAGGATGGGCACGAGGAATTATCGAAATCAGCATAAAAATTATAAATAAGCCACACAGAGCGAGCTATATAAGAGAAATTCCCCCAAAACGATCACGCTTAGAAACACGGAAGACAAAAACCACGCTCATGACGCTCCTTATAAAACAGCTCTAAACAGCTAGCATCCAAATAAAATATGTCTTTCCAGGATGATAAAATACAGCTGGATAATTTTCAACCGCTTAAACTGAGTTTACAACAGTAGCTCGGTAAATTCACTCACGTTCCACGCGGTCGTCCGCCCCGACACAAAAGTCAACAATATTACCTCGGGACCGTCCGCGTCTTCGCTTGCATTTGTCAGCATCTGGTGTCGATAGTATGAAAGTTCATAACCACGCGAAAATTATTATACTTTACCTCAAACTAAAAAATGCTTCATTTTCCTTAAAATTGCATGTTAAATGTCGTATAACCCATATTTCCACCATTCTGTCATTTTCAAAAAATCATTAAAAATATCATTCCACGGTCAATTTCCTTGTTCCACGGTCAGATTAAAGATAACTTTATGGAGATTTAGTATATACTTAAATCAGCGTGCACTTTTTTGAGACGTGATGCACTTTTGAGTTTTAGTGGGAGAACGGCCGAAAAATTGCCTTCCGTTCTCATAAATGGGAACGCCCGTTCCCATATTTGGGAACTCCGTTCCCAAAAATGGGAACGTTCCTATATTTGGGTACTCATGACCATAGTTCCGCCTACTGATATGTATACGAGAAGACGGGATAGGGATATAAGAGAGGACGCGGGATAGACGATATACGGAAGGCCGGATAGACCGATTTTATATACGAGAGGACGGTGTAGGATAGACTGACATGATATACGATAGGACGAGATGGACAATATACGAGAGGACGAGATGGACAATATACGAGAGGACGAGATGGACAATATACGAGAAGATGGGATAGAACAAGGGATAGACGATATGGGAGGGGATACACGATATGTATTCGAAAGGATGGGATAAACGATATACGTTAAGACGATATCATCGATGTAAGAAATTAGAAAGGACGGGATTTACGGTAACGACTGAACACGGGATAGGCGATATACGGAGAGAAGGGATAGACGGTATACGAGAAGACGGGATAGGTGATATATGGGAAGAAGAGACACACGATATACCTACGAGAGGACACGATAAGCGATGTACGAGAAGACGAGACAAACGATGTAAGAAAGGACGAAATTAACGATATACGAGAAGACGTGATAGACGACGATATTTTGAGGCGATTATAAAACGACAAGGACAGTCACGATGCGAGATTATGGGAACAAACAATACGAGAGGAAGAAAAGGACATTAGAAAATTCGAAATGCTGAAACACACGATAGGTATACGAGAGAACGGTAAAATGTGGTGAGTCATATGATCTGAGCCACTACAAGAAAACTAGCGCAGGATTATTTAAATGTTATTCCCTACGAACTGAATATAGCTAAAACGTTGTGCCGCATGACCGACCGTTTATACGCGACGCTCGGTGAAATGACGAGCAGTTCAGCTAGACAACGATAACAAGGATAAGTCGCACGAGAACTTAGTTACCACTAGAGCCACCCTAACGTTTTTTATTATTACTTTAGTTCCAGCATTGTCCAGTTCTGTTCAGTTCCAGTACCGTACTAACCTGACTAAATCCAGCTGTGTCTCGGCCCGGTTCAGCCGCTGCACCAGGTACTGAGTGGCCTCCGAGGCGTCACTGGAGAACTGCCACCACATCTTCAGGCCGTAGAACATCAGCAGACCCCCGATCACCTGCGAGCCGTAAATATTGAACGCCTAACCGGGCCAAGGTAGGGATCGGAAGAAAGCGATAATAAATGCATGGTTTTGTTGGCAGCCCGGGATGTTCGACAAGCAATATTCACGCTGCGAAACTAAAAGCGACGGTACCTCTTTTACCCAACCTCCGGCCACAAAAACGTCCCGTCACCTCTCACCATGGAGAGCAGGCCGCAGAGGATGATGACCGCCTTCTGCCAGTTGCCCACGCCGGACCAGCTGCCACAGCCGGTAATCCGTACCCCTCCCCAGCCCCGCCGGTGGTGGCCGTACCGCGACATATCGGTACCCGGGTACCGCAGCCCCCAGTCCGTACCCCCGCACAGCACACAGACCCCACACCGCGCAGCCGACCGGCCGAGACACACTGGCGGCCACGGTCTGGCGACCCGGGCCGGCCGGGCGCGGTCGAGCGGGTGTCAGCGCCTCAGGCGGCTACTCAGCTAGCGGCGCTGCTCCCGTGACCTCGGTTAGGTCAAACCCCAGCCGACCCGCGTCACCGGGTGGTGGGCTGTATGAGCACCATAGAATCTATGTAAACGTAAATGTACGCAGTTTTGTTTGACCGTCTGAACTTGCGAGTTTCGGAAACTTCAGTCGCAAATGAATAGATAGGGGGTGCGTTGTTTTGACGTTACGAAGTTCGTGCGGTATTATCACGATTGCATCAAAACGTCCATCCCAAAGAGGCAAACAGCGGCGTCATTACGCCGTCGTTTTATTAGTTACCAAATGTTGTGTCAAAATGGTTAGGTACCTACCTAAGGATGTGGGGAAAAGTTGATATTGTATTTCCATATGTGATCTGACGTTTTCTGACGTTCTTGGTATCAAACGACATACGCAATGGTGCCAAAATCATCATGGATACCTAAAAACTGTTTACAAGGTCAGAGGCGGGGCGGTACTTTGTGTGTTTGTTTGCTTGTTTGTTTGTTTGTTTTCTCGGGAGTAAGCTTTCTCGGCCTTATAAGGCCGATACTTATCATTTATACATAAGTGACTATTGCAAATCTTTGGGATACTAGGATAGGGCGTAGACATTTGAGTGTGTGGGACACCGACGTTCGACAGTCATTCGAAGAGGCGAGACCGTCCCGGTGGGAGCAGACTGCCCGGGACAGTCCGCCCGCCTCCCAAACCGTCAGCCGATGATTTTTAACGGATCTGCTTAGTGACTGGTGAATTTTGTTTTTGTTTTTGTTTTGTTGGGGTAGGCCCTTTCGGTCCAATGAGACCATTTCAGAGCCGGGAGGATGCTAGGATATAGGGGGAGACATTGGTCTGGGCAGGCACCCTAGTGAGTCGCCGGGGCTGAGCCCGTCCAGAGGACAGGCCACCCAGCCCCAAGGCACTCACTGCACCCGGCTACGGGGTGCGCTCCCTCGGGAGCAGCGGTGCCGCTCCAAGGGAGCAGCCCGCATGAGATAAAGTGCCTGTCCAGCCCGAAGGGAGGTTACGGAGTGGAGGAGAAGGATTTCAGTATCCTGAGGATAGAAGCACGGATCGGTGACTGGTGAAGGCAGACCGTCGACCGACAGGCGACATCATCCACCCCGGGTTGCCGGACGCCGCACACTGGGCCGGGGGCCCGGAAAAGTGCTAGAAATTATTTGTGATTGAGTTGTTGATCTCAGCGACAAGCAAACATGCTAAAAACGAAGTGGGGCTGCTTAACCCTCGCCGGACCTGTTGTCGGACCCCCCACCCCCTCGGCCGGCCGAGGGGGGAGGGTTGGTACGACCCCTTTTCGCCGTTTCGCCCCTAATGGAGCTAGAGCCTCGCGGAAAAAACAAGCGTGTGCGCCGTTTCAAGACGGAACGATTGATACCCGATTTCAAGGTCCCATGTCAACCGGTAACCTCTGAGGTGAGGTCAAAAAGCCCAAGGTAGGGTTTGGTTTTTGGTAAATAATTGCGCATAAAATGGTCGCAGAGCAGCGATTTTGGCACCATCGTGTTTGCCTGGCTCAGGCGCGTCGAATGGTATACTTTTTGTTCGGGTGAGGTCAACTTAAGGTGTTGACCTCAGGTCAAGGTCAGGTCAGCATCCCCAGGTCACGAAGTTGGTCGAAAGAGGTCATGTCGCATATCATTCGATTCGGGAGGTCTTCCCGAGTCCATTGGTGGCTTTCCCGAGTCGCTGGCTCAATTTGATCATGAGTTATTGACAAGAAACTCCTATGACCGTAGTGACGTCATAAATGACGTCACGGAAGGTCAAAAATGCAAAAGTAAAGCATCGGATCTTGCAAGGAGTGCATGAAATCACGATTCCGTGTGCTTGAGATAGTTTGAGATCATTCCATGCGCAAAAACAACAGTTTCCTTATCTCCCCATTTACTTTTAATGGTGATGTCACGTGACCTCGAAGAGTAGCAGGCATTAGCAAAAATTGCGAGTAGGGCATGACAGAAAGATGATTAGTGGTTTGTATGGCACGGTCATTTTTAGCGGCTCGAAATAACATTTCTCAAAAAGTCTAACTTAAGAGCAAGTTGTTGTTGATTATCACTTACTTGTGTTTGGGGGTTAATAATGACTGAATTTTTTAGTTTGGCCCAAAAATTTTGACAGCATTGTGTGCGTTAATCAATTCTGAGCTCAGGGACATATATTTTATTCAGATTATAAGCCTTAGTTTTTCACAACTTCCAGCGCTATAAAAAGCGCCGGGCATTCAGTAGAGCGGCGAGGTGACAATTGCCCCTACATCATGTGGTTTACTGGCGCATATCTCGAAAAGTAGCAGGGAAAAGCAGCAAAGTACCTATATGGAACGAAAGATGAGTAATCAGCGGCTAGTATAATATGTTTATTTTTAGCTGCTCGAAATAACGTTTTTTTAAAGTCTATTTAAAAATTTAGATATGATTTTTATTTAGGTCTTGCAGCTGCTTGCAAAAAGCTAGCTTATGTTGCAGAAAAGCGATGCAATATGTAAGAATGTTGTTGGTACAGTGAACAACAGTGCCCTGAACTAGTCTGACAGAAAATTGCGTTCAAAATGACAACTGGTCAAATAATAAATATCAACTAAAGATTAGCATTAAAATCGGCAAATGTGGTGGCCACTAGCGAGTCTAAATAGTCTTGTGTTTGGTGACAACTGACCACCTCAATTTCGACCTTAGGGCAAAAATGGCATCGGAATCGTATTCTTCGATCAATTTGGGATTAAATGATACCTATTTTGTTCATATTGCGGACAGTCAGTTTGGGGGAATTTGTGTGTTATCCATGACAGATATATATAAAAAACGACAATATATTCAAATACACAATTAAAAACAGAGCTTTCGGTAACAAATACCTTGATCACTGTGTGTGATACCTTGATCACACAGTGATCAAGGTATTTGTTACCGAAAGCTCTGTTTTTAATTGTGTATTTGAATATATTGTCGTTTTTTATATATTGGGGGAATTTCTAGCGCTTTTTCGGGCTGCCGGCCTACAGTGCGCCGGCCGTAATCAACGAAGCATGTAATCTTGGCATCGTCAGGTGGTCGTGGTGTGACCGCCATCCCGGAAAGGGAGCGTGAGGGGGATGCGGATAGGTTTGTCCTGAGGATGGCGAGGACAGACGAGCCACTCCGTAAATGTCCGTTTGTTTATTTCAATACTTCGCGGTCATCACGGTGACTTTCTTCTTTCCTTCTCTCTGATTTTTTTTTTACGGGCAGGAATTTTCTCTCGTACCCCTAAGAAAATGCTACTATTTTTTGCATACATGGCGCAGCAATGCTTTTTCTGACGCAACAAAAAATGTTCATTTGCTGTTCGTATTGGTCGCGTAGCAAAGATACTAGACGTTGATTTGTTATTTTACTGTCAATGATGCACGTGGACACGCAAATTTAATTTTGTGAACATAATACTTATTCCGCACACATTTGACTCGCAAGCAAGTTTGAGTTTTGCTTGGTTTTGCGCTCTTGGTTTTGCTGAGGGTCGAGGCACTATTGTTAAATAAACATTTCTCATCTCGTTTTGTGTTTGATACGGCTGAGCAATTTTAAATGGATTTTGCTGATGGTATTCCAGATATTTTCATTCCAGGTATGTCGTCGGATGTTATCACCTTGACGGAGAAATGTGTTCTCTGACGTGCAGTGGCATTGGATTTGATCTTTACAATGCATCTTAGCAAAGTCCTAGGCCAATATGAGCTGATGTAGGTACCAATTTCACATCAATTTTAGCTAACACTCCTAGCTCTTTCTGTGTTTTTGTTGTTCACCTATGACCAATGCATGCACTTTCAAGGTAGTTGATTGAGGTAATGACGTAGATGCATTTATTGATTTTGTCATTTATGCATGCTGCAGTGAAGCAATTTGCAATTTGAAGCGGAGCCTAATATTTAATTTAATTAAACATAAAATAACATTGTAGGTACCAAAAGTTGATGTGGATCACGTGTATAGATCGGTCGTGAATGAGCCAATAAAACAACGTCACTGATGTTTTACTTTTAATCATCTAAGTATATTGATTTGTGGAGCATCTGGGCAAGGGCTACATTTAAAGAAGGTAATAAAGTATTGAAAACAAGAAACTGCTACTTAATTATAATTTGTATTTATTGCTACACTATTCTTTACAGGTCTATCTGAAGATGTGCTACTTTGCTGTGACATGTGTGGTGAAAAACATTTTGCCAAGGAATGCAAGTTTCTCATTGATGCTCCAAGGGTGAGAGAGTCTACAGCATGTTTTTTTCAGGCTGCCCGTATGCATTATCAGAATTCCTTTTAAATCTTTATTTACCAGTTTCCTGTGATAAAGCATAGGCATGCTATTATATTGAAAATACTGAGTTTAAATTAATTATCCTGCAGCTGAGAATGATAATTATCCTGTGATGATGATCCCTTGTGCTGGAAGTCCACTTGATATGATAGGAATTAGCAGGCACTATTTCAGTCCAACTCCTCATACCTATATGACTCGTATATCAGAGAGAGGACACTTTGTTCAGTCATAGGTATTAGCCTGATATGGGCTTAACACATGTATCAATCACATTGGACATTTCAGGCGACCCATCATTGCCTTCTTTTGACAGATTGTTGACGGCCTGACGAGCCGCGCTCGCGTCACACTGCCCTCAGTGCTGGCGTTACGCCACCACCTGGACTCCAGCGTAACGGTTGTGAGCACCGCCGAGCTGGGGGTCGGCACTCTGTTCGGCCCGATGGTGGCGCCGCGTACCGACCACATCACCAACCATCAGTTCCCAATCAAGGTGACAGGTGGCGGCTGGCTGGTCGCCGACCGCTGATCGTAGGTAGTTGGTTTTTCACTGCCACTGGCCCCAGGTCAGTGGAGATCGGCTGACTTTGAAGTCAGTTTTTTGTTTATTATCAGACGTAATCAAGGTACAATTTCGCTCTGTCCGCGCTTTTTCTTGTTTGCTTATGATCTATCAATGTCATTGCGTTTTACCGGTAGACACCAATAGATGGCCGTACTCTGGCAGGTGATAATACGAGTTTTTTTTTTTTTTTTGCTGTAGCATTACCATCGTCTGCTCGGCCAGTCAATGTCTCAGGATTGTGTGAGTGTGCCTGTCCGACCTACCCTGCCCTGACCGGACCTGACATGATCTGACCTGACCTGACCCGCCTCTGTCAGGTGTTTGGTGGGGACGGCGCGGCCGACCGGTACCTGGACACCCGGGACGAGGAGCAGTGCAACTGGATGTGTCTGGTGACGCCCTCCTCGGAGCCGCACCTGCAGAACCTCGCCTGCATTCAGGTCAGTCGGACCAGGTGACCTCAGGTCAGGTGGGACTGGATGAGCTCAGGTCACGTAGGTTCAGATGACCTTAGGTCAGTCAGATCACATAACCTCAGGTCAGTTGAGACAATTGCATAAAAAACTGCGAAGCGTCCTCAGTCTGACAGTTTTTATCTTGCAATCAGAAAATTTTAGTCATCACATTTGTGATGTGGCGTTTGCTGTCTTTATTACATTATTCGAGGCAAACCAAGTCCTACCCAGTTGTGTTGCCTGTCCTGTCCCCCTCAGATCGGTGACGACATTTTCTATGTGGTGCGCCGCGCGGTGTCGGCCGGCACGCCGCTGCACGTCTGGTACGCGCCGTTCTACGCCGCCAAGCTGCGTCACTCTCTGACGTCAGACCTGCTGGCGCCGGCCGACAGTGACGTCACAGAGGTGGTGCTGATCCGGGAGGCCGAGACGCCGCCCGAAAAGGACGCAGAGAAGGTAAGAATGGGTGGGGGGGGGGCGGTAGGGCCGGGGGGTCTGGCAGTTAAAGGCGGGAGTACTCGGGAACGGAAGCGGGATAAGGTGCCGAACAGGAGAGGAGGGCGGGGGGGGGGGGAGTTTGTACAGGCCGTAGCTCTTATGTGTGTGTGGCCCGTATATTTTTCACGACCTCTGTAACCCGTGTGACCTGTAAGGACCCAGTCCGTCCCACTCTGACCTGTCCTCCCGCTCTCCCCGCAGCCGAGCGGTACCCCCGGTCCGGCCGCCGAGCTGTGCTGCCCGCTGTGCCCGCGCCGGCCGCGCACCGCCGCCTCGCTGGCCGCCCACCTGCTGAAGGTGCACGGCTCGCAGCTGGCGGCTCTGCCGGCCGAGCCGCCGCCGCGCTGCGCCATCTGTGACGCCGAGTGTACCGACGGAGCGGCCCTGGTGGCGCACCTGAGGAGCCACCGGGCCACCCACCGGTGTCCACACTGCGCCAAGGTACGGTCCACCGGTGTCCACTATCCACACTGCGCCAAGGTACCGTCTGACGAGTAGGGCTCAGGTCGGGAGTGTGACCGACGGTGTGCATGTTCCGTGCCAAATCTAGTAGAATGTTTCATCGACATTTTGCATCAATTATTCTTCTTGTCCGTGTTTGGCAAACCAGACTTATCCTGAGTGCAGCAGTTCTATTATTCATGTGCATCTGTTCTCTGCTGGCTGGAAACCCTCACTGCATGTGCACTGCCGTTAACTGAAGAGTCAGTGTTTGCCTGCTGCTGTCTGACGGATGCGGACTGCCGGTGGTTGACTGACAGGTGTTGACTGCCTGCCTCTCCCGGTAGGTGTTCACCCGCCGTCAGACGCTCGCCGCCCACCCGTGTCCCGGTCCGCGGCGCGCCGCCCAGGGCTGGCCGTGTCCCCACTGCGGCCGACTGTTTACCACGGCGGCCGCGTGGCGGCGCCACCAGCGGCGGCACACGGGAGCGCTGCGCTGCGCCGGCTGCGGCCGCCACTTCGCCTCGGCGTCCAGCCGCGCGGCTCACGCCTGCCGCGCCGCCTCCGCCGCCGACCGGCCGCACAGCTGCCCCCAGTGCGCGCGCCGCTTCGCCAGCGCGGCCAGTCTGCGCCAGCACGCGGCGCTGCACTCGGACCGCTTCGCGTGCCCGCGCTGCGCGAGGCGCTTCTCTGGCGCGGCGCCGCTGCGCCGTCACGAGGCGCTGTGCGGCGCCGGGGAGCAGCTGGCCCGCTCTGGCTCGGTGACGTGCCGCCGCTGTCCGGCGCGTCTTGACTCGCTGTCGGCGCTGGCCGAGCACGCCCGGCAGCACGAGCTGCCGCACCGCTGCACCACCTGCGGCCGCAGGTTCCGCTCGCGGCTGCAGCTCGGCGCACACGTCTGCTCGCGCCTGGAGCCGGAGCGGGGCGCGGCGGACCGGCCTGCCCCCTCCCGGCGACCGGCGAGATCCCGGGCAGCGCAGTCCGCGCCACCCCCAGTGGTGTGTGAGGTGTGCGCCCAGACCTTCACCTCCAAAAAGTCGCTCTGGCTGCACCGGTTCACACACGCCGAGCGCCAGTTCGCCTGTGAACTGTGCGGCCTGAAGTTCAAGCGGAAGGATACGATGCTGTCACATCTGGCCACGCATGGCCAACCAATGGTGAGGCTGGTTTGGTTTGGTGACTGGGGAGATATACAAATGGAGCGAGAAAGAAGGACACTTTTTGCAGGTCTTTGCTTTTTCGCTGTTTCATTAATTAATTGATTTTTAAATCAAAACAATTGTCATTAGGTATATCATACGTTCGCACAAAAGGCCCTTTCACATAGAAAACGCAACGGTTTCATATTACCAGCTCTGTACATTCCACACCTAACCACTGTGTCCCCACCCCCAGGTGCCGTGTCCCCACTGCCACAAGCGGTTCAAGTCGAAAAAGTCTCTGGCCGTGCACGTGCGTCTGCACACTGGGGACGCGCGCTTCGCGTGCGACCTGTGCGAGCGGCGCTTTGTGCAGAAGGTGAACATGCTGCGCCACCGGCGGACCCACGACCCCGACCACCGTCTGGAGTTCCGCTGTGACGTCTGTGGAAAGTGCCTGAGCAGCGCGCACCACCTCAAGGACCACAGGCTGCAGCACACGCAGGTGAGGGGGGGCGGCAGCTGCAGCATACCCAGGTAAGGGAGGGGCGGCGGCTAGGGGGGGGGGGGGGACGGACCACTGGCTGCAGCACACTCAGTTGAGCGCACCAGTAAAGTAATATTGGGTGAGGGACTGACCACCAGCACAGGCCTAGGTGAGAGCTGATGCGCAGCAATGGCCGAGGCGGCGATGTGCTGGCCAGTCGGCTAGTTTTCCTGGCTTGCCAGGATAAGGTTACTCATCTATAAATGTGAAATTATGCGATTGTTTCTTACCTACTGATTTGTTCAAACGGAGTGTGAATTCGTAGCGTTAGGATATGCTTTATCATCTGTGATCTCCCGCTCTGACCATAATTCTTGTTTCCGCGAGTTCGTTAGTTCTATAGTTATTTCAGTAGACGTTTGCTTCCCCACACCACCGCCCACACGTGACCTGTCATTCCCACCGCCCTCCCAGGCCCTGCTAACCTCCCTTTCCCGCCTCTACCAGGGTCGGACCCACCGGTGCGCCGCGTGCTCGCGCTCGTTCCTGAAGCGGCGCGACCTGCAGCGGCACATGTCCGTGGTTCACACCGCCGGGCAGTACGAGTGCCCCTTCTGCCATATGACCACACGGCTCAAAGGCAGCATCAGGTGAGACTCCGCGCCGCCGGTAGTGGGTGGTTGGTTGAGGCAGTGCGAATCAGTGTGGGTACGGTCGGCTGGACGGCCGTCCTCTTCTATGTCCTCTTCCTGTGTCCTCTTCTGCTGGGTTTTTGGCATCATCTCAGAGAGCTGGGCTCACTGCTGTTAGATTACTTTGGATGGAAAGTGGAATTGGATGCTTGATGGATGCATTGTGATTAGAATTATGATAGTTAAACTTTTTTTTGTTACGCCTTGCATTTTTTCTTCATCAGCGATCAACTTGACTCGGCCTATTCGTTGCTCTGAGTTACGCTGACCGTTGCCCCCCTCCCCCCCCCTACAGCCGGCACCTGGCCAAGATGCACCCTGCGGAGCGACCGCAGTGGTCGGCCGCCGGCTTCCTGGACTCCCTGCACAGCGCTCCGGCCCGGCCGGCCGCCGACTCCATCCTCACCCTGGAGCCGGACGGCACGCTGCTGCTGGCAGTGCCATCTGGCGACGCCGCGCTGGACTCGAGCTTGGCCCGCTCGCCGTCGGCGGCGGTACTGGCGGACTCGGCGGAAGGGGATCAGGATGTGCTGCTGTATGTGATCGATGTGCCCGAGATGGACATCACATTTGACCCGCCGCAGCAGTGACGGGACGCGATGGTGACCTGGCGGGGTCGGTGGGGAACCCGCTGTCGCGCTGTGATGTTTTGAGTGGTTAGTACCGATCAGCTCAGGAATTACACGACTCGGCTGTCCTCGTGACCTCTTGTTTGAACAACGGGTATGGGTTTTTTATACGTGATTTATTGTTTTTCTTCTATTGCCTTTTGGTCTATGTGTACGTGTAGTGTGTACCAGTGGGAGCCACTGGCTCAAAACCCACAAACACTGCACAGCGGAAACCACACGTGTTTTGGTGTGGTGGGTATACGGGTTAAAACGTGTAAAAAGACTTATGTAGTTTTGAGTAATGTAGTGCTAATGTAGCAATTTGGAAAACAAATAAACATACAAAGAAATTTACTCGACTGTATCATGACGTCTGGAGCATCCAAAGTGACGGGATATGGGATCAATGATATTGATGCGATATTGTTCGCATGCTGTTCCGATAAAATGCCTATCGATGCAATGGGACCGATATGTTTGCGATCTATACAGGAGCATCAACGAATGAGCATTGCTGAATCCAATCGCACGTCGTTTGCTTTTTATAACTCAAAAACAGAATATTGTGCTTTACAACAAATTGTTTTTCGATTGATTTCATTAACGTAATGTAATATATGGCAGAAGTTACGGCCGGTAATCCATGGATTCGACGATGCTGAGCTGATCCGTACAAATGTACCTTGTTTGATTTCTTCACAGTGCACCGCTTTGTCATTCCTGCCGCTGCATCGTAGCACAAGATGATTTAGTCGAGGTCCAGTGAATTTCGATACCCGGTGAATGATTGACTCATCGGGCTGGGGCAGCCGCATGCTCGAAAAGTCGTGCTGTCGTTATCCGTTACATGCCAATATGAAGTTATGTAGGTTCCATGAATGATAGCTATATTTCGCAAGATGATCATCTGTCGAGTCATTCCTGAATCTAAACATAAAAGCATAAACAAGTAAACATTCGACGGATATATCGGTGTTATTCATTCGCTGTTTCGCCCCTAAATGAGTTTGACCCCAGTGCAGTGGTAGAAAGTCGAGTGTATGCATCGTTACGAGACGCAGCGAATGATACCCAGTTTTTGTAGCCCAGGTCAACTGGTCACCTCTGAGGTCAAGTCAAATATCTCAAGGTACTAGGAATAATAGCATGAATATACGGCGGCGGCTGCCTCTTATTGAACGAACTTCATCCGCCGTGCGAACAAATGTCCCGTCACTGTCCTTCGCTGCGCACAGGCGTTCGAGGACACCCTCGAGAAAGCATTCATTGCACAAGGTGCGACTGCGACCTTGTGGAGCCGTGCGTTCATCAGGGTAGGACACCTGGCAATGGCCTCCAGTGAGGGCCGGTGTCATCTGGTGTGGGTATCCAGCCCCCCCCCCCCCCAACAGGTGCGCTCTCCCTGCGTGTCTGAAGTGGACGTCTGACATGGATCGCCAAGGGCATGCGGTGTAGCAGCGCGCTGAGAGCTTCTTGAATCTACCACTTGGCGACTGTTTGAGATGCAGTAGCTGCTCGTAGTTTAGGTACGCTTGCACAGGTGTTTGGATAAGTGGTAAGCGTGTGCAATGTGCATTGTGCACAGGAATTGTGCACGGGTAGACAAGAAGTTTTGGTGTAGTTTTTGCATGCGTGAGAAACAGGAACCTTCATGGATCACGGCCACTGCATATTCAAACGGATAATAGTGAAGTTGCAAGGCATAAATTGTCGATCAGTAAATGCTGCATCAGGGTCCAGCTCCAGAGAACCCACCACATATTCGCCTCAGATCAGATAAAACACCTCACTGTCACACTTAGGTTCGTCAATAGTCAGGCCTTGTCTGGAGTGAAAACATAAATGGCGCCTGCAACCAGCTCCCAGATTATTGCAATTTCAAGTTTACAAAGACGTTATAGCGGCTCAAACTTTCAGCCTCGCCGGTTCATCCACACTTTCTCCGGGCCGCCTTACAGCATACTGGCCTCTGAGACTGTTGACACTAGGCCCGGTTGTTGTGTACAGGGCTGACGATGCCCGCCTGCCCTACGGCTGTTGCGCTGCCGCACCGTTCACCGGTGACCCGAGGCGTGCGGTCGTTCCCGACTGACCCGGGGGCGTGGCGGTCGTCTATGGCTGACCCGGGGCGCGCCCGGCACCCGGCGCCCGCTTCCCGACCCTCTCCCCACGCACGATCTGTCTCTCCTGCTCTCCCCGCGGGCGATTGCTCCAGTTGCAGGCCGCGGGCTGGCTATAAAGGGAGAGCCGTGCCCGGGGCACTCACACACACTGCCTGAGAAGCTCTCCCGCCGGCCACGCCCGACGCTGCTGCCATGAGTCTGGTAGGTGCTCCGCTCCACTCACGCTCGATCTACTCGTATATCCGTCCGTTCCTCGCCCGCACTCCGCTTAGGCTCCTCCCGTGCCCCGCCGACATCCCGCCCGTAACCCTCCCGTACCCCGGCTGTGGAGCCCGTACCCCGGCTGGGAACCCGTACCTCGCCAGTGCGTGGTCAGTCTGTACCCCTTCTGCACCCTCTCGTAGCCAATCTGTGCCCCTGACCCCTATAGGAGTCACGGTAGGGGTTACGGTATACTGTAACGTGCACTGCTGCCGGACAGTGTATCCAACCTCGGGAATGTCGGTCATCCGCTCCGGGCCGGGTGTCTATCTCAAATTCCTCGGTAGGAAGACGGTATATCCACTGGCTGATGGTATTCGGACTAAATTGTTAGTCAACCAAAATCATTGATTCCCATTAGAAATAAAAAGGTTTTCTTGCGTGACCATTACGATTTATTTCCGAATTTCTGAGCTGTTGTAAAGCCGAGCATGGCCGATGATCTCGCTAGTCGCAGAAGTTCTTCCTCCTTTTCGTCCCATGAGTGTCTACTGACGTCGTTTTACCGTCATCCCTTGTGCGGCAGATTGTATTTGCTGCCTTGGTGGCGCTGGCGGTCGCGGCTCCGCAGGGCGAGAGACCAGCCACCACGCCAGTACCGATCCTCGAGTACGTCAACCAGTTTGCCGGAGACGGAAACTACCAGTTCAGGTGGGTTCGATCGTAATGCGAAGCTCTGAAGCTGGAGAACGTTCGAATGGTGACGTCACAGGATCGCACATTGACATCAAACTGCACAGGATGTGACGTGCTAGACGTAACACATACTACACCGACATCTCACTCAATGCACAACCTTGACCTCAGATAAAGCTCGGTGATTTTGATAATGAGCTGCATCAATGCATGCATAGTTTAGGCACCCGACCGAACATGACCGTTCTATGCAGTCTGCATTGCAACACCGAAGTTCGTGCGGAGCCGGTGGCGCCGACAGCCGCGGACATTCGTGCCGCTGGCAGCAGAGCGCGATTTACGATTGTTGTCAAACTGCATTCATAATAAATTCAATGCGGCGCGTGCAACTGTGGCCCGTCTCGCAACTGAACGGGACGCTGACGGTAACTGCCTGCCGGTCTGCCGGCTCATTTCACATGTCGCCGCCTGATTTGTTGCTAAAATTACACAAGCTCTCTGTGCCGGGTAGCCTGAAAGGAGGCTTTAAAAGGAGGCCGGCTTCATGGCTTTTTATTTAAAAGAAAGACTTATTCACGGATAATTTATCACGCTAACTCGAGGGCGAAGTGGCACACATGAGTAGTTTCTTCACGCACCGTGACTTATGTTTATTCGTCACGGTCTCTGACTCACAAGACATGTAACGTCAACTTGCGCACTTTTCACTCATGGACTAACAAGCTCTCTCACTCGCCTCCTGCAGGTTCAAGACGGGTAACGAGATCAACCGTGAGGAGGAGGGTGCCCTGAAGGACGTGGTCGTGAAGAATGACAACGGTCAGGAGGAGGTGAAACGCGTGAACGTGGTGCGAGGAGTCATCCGCTACCCCAAGGACGACGGCACGTTCTACGAGCTCAGGTGAGTCGAGACACAGGCTATGTTGAACGACCTGACAGCCGGGTCATCTCACAAAGTCCAATTGTAGGGCAAAACTTCTCTAGAAAAAAAGATAAAGGGTAACTTACATAATGTCTCGGCAAACCTACTTCGATATTGAATATAATATGTCCATAGTAGCGGATTATGCTCAACCTGAGATTCTATCTTACTAATTATTACGAATTAGTGCTCACGAGCTAATACGTGATCACCATTTTGTGTATACTTTGGCATTGTTCATCCCGTTTAACCTAACAAAAGCCGACAAACAATGCACGGCGAAATCGCATGCGTGGCGTGCAGGTCAATCGCGGTTTATCCCTCGTTCACCACCCTGACCTAGTGGAGTTCATTATCTTGTATGGGCACCACCCTCTTGCAGTCGTATGGTCCGTGCAGGCTGCCGCTGTGAGGCGCCTAACGCTGGGGAGTCGCCTCATAGCGCACCTCCGTCCCGCGCACGCCCTGAGTATGGTGCAATGGCTGAGTTGGGGCGATTAAATATGTGTGCGCGTGTCTGTGTATGCGTCCCGCCCGCCCGCCGCTTTCGACACAGCTGTGACCCGGTGAGGTCGGCCGCGAGAGGGTGGGCTCTGGGTGGGCGAGCGCCGAGCCGATCGCTCGCCGCTCCCCGCCACGGCTTATTGGACACACGTGACGCGCTCGAGATACCGGTGTGTTCATCACTGATGTGTCCCTCCCATTCAGAGGTCGTATTTGAAACTGAGCGGCTGATAAGACGACAGAATACTAACTAATCGAGCACACATAGCCTTTGGAACCAGCCCTCGGTGTCGCAACATTACAATCAAACTGAGCGAGATACCTCGTTTTTCTTCGTTATTTTTGCTCGTAGTTACATCTGGCGTGCTCCGTGCCTAGACGATGCTATCAGTTCCCATAACTTCTATTACTAATCGATAGAGCACCACGAACATAACCTGAAGAAAGGCCGGTACTGTTTGAGTCCCATCTCGTCCCGGACCAGAGCGACCTTGCCGCCCTGTTCTGCCCCCCGCGGCGGGGGGTGCCCCGCAATCATCCCTGTCCCGGGGCACCCATAGGACCATCACGTGGTCTCCAAGGTCGCCGGTCGGTCGATTTATCTCAGCTCAAAAGGCGAGTTCAAGGCCGCGCGCCGCCCCGGGGCACGGACGGACCGGTCCCGTTATGTAGCGTCGGCCGAGCACCGGGCGTGGAGCACTTTTACTTTCCCCGGGGCTGATACCGGAGATCACGACCTGCCTGGGACGCGGCGTGGAGGCACAAAACAGCGGCCCCGAGGTCGGCGCGGCCGCGGCGCGCCCGACCGCCGTCACCGGAGCCCCGCGATGGAATTCTGTGGTAGACGCAGGCCGCAATATTGTCAGAATTCCGTCCGCCGGTGGTCAGAAGAGGCGGCTCTTTTTACCTCCCTCACCTTCACCCGGCCGAGCTGGGTAAAAACTGGTCCGCCGCGCGCGGTCTGCCGTGCGCGGGATGACCGGTCCTCAGACCAGCCCAGAGCAGAGCGTGGGAGGCGGGGAGAGAGGGAGGGAGGGAGGTCACCGGGCACCTCTGTCCGTGCCGCTGACGTGCCGGTGAAAGTGCCCCCGCTGACCTGCCCTTGATGTTTCAGCTACATCGCCGACGAGCTGGGCTTTCGGCCGGTCAGTTCGGATATCCCTTCGGCGCCCCTGCCGTGAGACCCGGCGCCCGTGCCCTGAGACCCGCGCGGCGCCCCTGCCAGGAGTACCGGTGCTGTTCCCGACTCTGAGGTGGCCGGTGACACTGAGCAGGTGTAGGCAGTGACTGGGACTGTCAGTCGTCAGTCCGGGCCAGCCATGGTGCTACTGGGTAGAAGGAATGTGTGGGGCTGTCTGTGCTCTGGCGACTTGTGAAATACGTCATTAGTTTGTTATTTTGTTGCGTCTTATGTTTTATGGTCATCGATTTGTAAGTCATGCCGGTTTGTTTCCTAATGCGTCGAATGATAAATACATGGACTATCGGAAGATACCTGTGGGCTGTGATTTTCATCTTAACCTCGTCAATGCTTCTTGAGAAACCCGACCGCCTTTCAAAAATCATAATCAAAATTAGACCAACAATCTGGGGGTATAAAACGTTATGATCAATTTGACACGCTCGAACACTTTCGTTCATGCACATGTCAAACCTGAATTAGATTAGTCCCCTGTTGCCACATGTTCTGGCCCATCGCCATCGGGGTCAGGCCAGGGTGCTAAAAGAGATTGTCCAGGACCCCTAGTCCTCGACCTTGCGACCGACGGAGAGCAGCAGCCTTTCTGTGCCTGCCCTGGCCACCTAAGCAGCTCCCAGCCCGGTACCCTGTGCCAGGAGGGATTGAGTAACTGACGGTCTACACTAGATAAGGGGAAGCCTGATTAATTATGAAACATTTGCCAGGGTCAGCCGTCCAAAGCTTGTCCTTATCACCTGACCTGCTCTGCGACCATTCTAAGGCGAGGGAGGGTCTTGCTGACAACCGCCACGAGATAAAGGAGACCGATAAATCGTGAATCTTTTAGACCTAGCTTGCCTAGCATTGCCTATAAAGGAGCTACATCTCAGCTCCACACGAACAAAAGCAGCTCTTTCTTTATTCGGAAAAGGGCTTATATTATTTATTTGTATCTAGTATTTGTTAATAAGTATTTATAGAAGTATTTATACAGCAAATCACTTAGGAAAGATGTGTCGGTCGGTAAACAGTTTAGAGTGGTTTGACAGGCGACACTCGATAAAAACGTCAATGCCGATGGTTTTCGGTCTCTGTAGACCGAACCGCTGACCTTGGGCCAAATCTGGGGACACCTTAGCGAAAGAGCTTTCAAATAGGTATGGATTGGACTTTTCAGCGGTATCACTGACCCGAAGACGCAAATACGCGACAGATTTATCCAGCGCGAATGGAAAGTGAGGGCTAATGCATGCAATTCCACCCAACCGCAATCGGGCTTAGGCTAGGCTTGCACTGCTGGATCCGTATAGACAAGAGCAGCTGCCGCCAGAAAATGCAGATTATCCGCAGTGCACGGAGATCTCAGAACATGCACAACGCTTCTGGGACGAGAGCGGGACGCCAAAATTAGTAGCCGGGGCCTAGAAAAAGCAATTGACGCTGTAGTGGCATACTACCTAAATAGGCTCTCCTATTAAATATGTTGTCCTTCATCGTGCCTTACCATGCCGAACCAAATGACGCAGCATGAACCACCGTATAGCGCTCCACAGACGTTTTCCAGTGTCCGCCAGGGCCCCACACCTCACCCACGTGTCCAACGTGGCTGCCCGACTGTCCTGGGATCTGCCGTTCGTGGTCAGTACTCAGTAGCCGATGAGCGACTCGCAGACCTATAACTTCTCGATGATCCAGGCGAGGTCAGGCTCTGTCGGGACATTCAGAACCACAGAACCCCAGGGAACACCCGGCGCAGAGAGGGCAGGAGCGGACCGCCACGCCGGCTTCTCCGAAGGTCACAGGTCGTCTGGACCTTTCCGACCCGCCGCCGTGCGTGGCCCAATCCCTGCACGGACGGTGCCCCCGAGCGGCGGTCCGGCCGGCGCCGGCCCGATCCGAGCTGCGTCCGCCGGTACCGGAGCCGTGGGTCGGCCGCACCGCGGGCCGGCCGGCCCTCTGACCGGTGACCGCGGCTGGGGCCGTGTGACCCGGCCGCCGGCCCCGCCCCGGGTTGCGCCATCAGCTCTGTTGCACGAGAGGGCCATCAGGCGGGCGGCTCGCCCGCCGCCGCCGCCGCCGCCGCTCGGGCCGGAGACGCCTTACGCCATGGTTGCGCAGCGCTGCCGTGGTGTTTTGCAACGGCTGCGTCTCCGCAGGGGGCAGACTGGTGGGATCAGCCGGTGACAGATTGCCTCTCGATCTGTCGCTCAGAATCCCGTTCAATTGGCGCGTATCTGATCGGAGCTGACATGCCATCCCAACTGACCTCGAAGACGGCACCTGCCAGGCGTGGGAAGACGGTCATGGCTGTCATGGGATTGGGGAGGACCTGCCACCCACGACAAAACCTTTTGTTGATGAGTTTATGCTTGGCTTACCGGAGAAGCTCGACTGCTAAATTCAATAATAATTATTTGAAAAAATGGGCGTTAACCCGCGACCGCCTGGGGGGGGGGGTCGGATCCGACCCCCCCTCCGTTTTTCTTGAATAACTTATGAACCGCTTGCGCTATCAACTTGAAACTTCGCATACCTTCTCCCCCATCAATTTGACGTCTCCTGTGCAATTTTTAAGAAAAAATGTTCAAAAATTTCTGAGATATATCGATTTTAGTGATGTAACTACATGGCGTTTTCAGTCAAAAAATGGTAAATGTTTAAAAAATCGCCAAAAATCGAGGTTTTAAGCAAATTGCAAATTAAGGACATGAAAAGACGCAGCTCAACGAGTTCTTTAAAATGGCTATCTCGGATTTTCCATAAAATGCGTTTTTCACCCCTAAAAATTCAAAAAACTATATTTTTTGGAAAACAGCTAATAAAATCCAAAATTTTGAGAATTTCCAAAAAACCGGAATATATGTTATAGAGCTCTATTAGAACATTAGATGTCCCAAATTTCAACTTTCTATCTTGATTTTTGACCCCCAAATTGTAAAAAATAGCTCCAACATGCATAGGGCATGGTGACGTCATCAGCATTTTCGCGAATTAGAGGCACTTCTGAACATCGCATGTGAAAACAAATGGCACCACTAGATTCCTGGGACAAAGCTGGTCTAGAAAAGTGCATTTTTATGTCAAAAATAAAAAGTTGAAAAATTGACTTTTTTTCTTAGCCCTCGTTTAGTTATGTATGGTATAAACGATTTTTTATGCTTTCAATGCACACTTATCACCAGCACAGTGACTTGGGGTCACATATAACCATTACCATCGGATTTGGCGTCAAAAATAAGCCATAAAACATGTGTCGCACGCCCATGTAGCAGAAAGTGAAAACCGTGACCTTTCGTGACCTGACCTGACCTTGACCCGTACTTAGTATGACCCCTATACGCACATGGTACCTTCACTAGGTCTTTGAGGTCATTTGTGGTGAGTTTCGAGCAGCAGCTATCGATTCCGCTGTCCGTAAGCCTAACCCTCGCCGGCCGAGGGGGGGGGGGGCGGGTGCCGCCCCCCCATAGGGTTTTTTCGCGATAGCTCCGAACACGCTGGCGATAGAGAGCTGAACTTAGCATACCTGACCTTTGATCCAAGCCGGATCTTTTGACACCAACCGCATTTTTGGGTCAGGTCAGGTCACTGACCTATGACGTCATAAGTGAACCTCTGCACGGTCTTCAGATGTCGCAACTTCGCAACGCCCTCACTGCCAGAGGAGATGTCACAGGGAAATGAAACTTGCAGGATCTAGTATCCATTATGAGTCCCACAACTTGTATATCTCGGATTTTTCCTATAGGTCATATGAGGTCAGGTCATTTTCGTGACCTCACCATTATAAGTCAATGGGGAAAAATTCAAACTGCTATTCTGGCGCCGGGAACGATCTCCAACTATCTCAAGCACACAGAATCGTGATTTGATGCACTCCTTGCAAGGTTAGATGCGTCACTTTTGCAATGTTGACCTTGCGTGACGTCATTTATGACGTCATCAAGGTCAAATTAGTTTTTCGTCAATAACTCTTGATCAAATTGAGCTAGCGAGTCGGGAAAGGCACCAATGGACTCAGGAAGGCCTGCCGAATCGAATGATATGCGACATGACCTCTTTTGACCAACTTCGTGACCTGGGGGTGCTGACCTGACCTTGACCTGAGGTCAACACCCCAAGTTGACCTGACCCGGACAAAAAGTATATCATTCGACGCGCCTGAGCGAGGCGAACACGATGCTGCCAAAATCGGCGCTCTGCGATCGTTTTTTGCGAAGTTATTCACCAAAAACTGAACCGTACCCAGGGGCACTTGACCTGACCTCAGAGGTCACCGGTTGACCTAGGACCTTAAAATCGGGTACCAATCTCTGCGTCTCGTAACGGCGCACACGCTCGTTTTTTCCGCGACGCGCTAGCTCCACCAGGGGCGAAACGGCGAGGGGGGGTCGTACCCGCCCCCCCCCCCTCGGCCGGCGCGTATGTAGAAAACCAATAGGTCCGGCGAGGGTTAATCATGCAAAACCCCTGAATTTGACCTTTGACCTGACCTTGACCCGAAAGTTGACCTCAATCTTAAAATCTTAAGAGTGCTTTGGGAAGGTCTCGTAGAGACCTTTCGAACGCCGCCTCGCGGGGCTCGATACGACCATTGGTTCTCGAGATAACAGGGGGGGGGTCGGATCCGACCCCCCCCCAGGCTGATGTGGGTACGGAAATAGCCCAGGCGGTGCCGGGTTAATAAATTCGGACTGTATAGGACTATTTTGCCGTATTTATAATTGGTACCTAGGCATGTGCAAAAACGAATCTGGATTTTACACTAACCATTGCTCTTTTCTAATCTGCTAGTTTAATTTTGATTTATTTTCTCGTTGTATATATTTCTCTTTTTTCAATAACAAATGCTTTTTAATCATTTTACTGTTCAGTGTTCACAACCTAGTCTTTTCGCTAAAGACAAGCTGCAGTAAGAAAAGGCTGCTGAGTCATATCGCGCGATTATCTCTGCACGCTCCCACGTGGGAATGCTGCCCGGGAGCTGCCTGGGCTTCCATCTCCGGCGCGTGACTCTCAGTTTCAGCGATCAGCTGCTCGCGTGCCAGAGTAATTTGACCGGTATCGTCTCCGGCATTCAGCGGTTAACCAAGACGGATAAAAATTTGAATAGAATGGAACTCCCCGTCGACTTAGACTTGCGGTAGTTTGATGACAAAGACTCGTAGCAGTTCTACCGGTGCAGTTTCTATGGATCCGCTGAAGGTCGGCCGGAGAAAGGTGGACGGGAGACAGACTCGTCTCCTTAGTCCACTGCATAAGAAGACTGCAAGATGAATAGACAGCAATGAGTAATTGGATTTGTCGGTTGCACCACCTCGGGTGCTGAAATAGCGCCCGGTTCCTTTTGCAGGTGATCGCTGGCCATATTAGTCACTGATCCGATCCCGGGAAAGGTTCGCAAATTACCTACATGAATTACTCATTTTTGGCTAAAGATAGTCTGGATCGTGCATCTTACATTTTGATTATTTGACAGCGAATTTCAGCAGCCACCTACACCATGGAAAGTTAACATCGAGACCTCTGCTGCATCCCTGTCGAGGGTCATTACATTGCACGATCGTAGCTGCACTCTGTCTACGATTTCATCTCCAGCACCAATTAGCGAGTGAAATGATCTGATGTTTCTCAATCGTTTCCTCAGTAATTGCACCGCTCTGGTGACATCATACCGGTTTGTGAAGTTGGCCGAAATGGCCGCCGTCAAATCCTCTCCCCGTCACCGCGAAAGCGAGAGTTGCCTCCGATCGGAACACGCCCCACCGTGTTCCTGGAGAACCGCCCCGGCTCGCTGTTCCCAGTGACGTCACCTCTGAGACCAGTGGCGTCATCGGTGTCGATGATCCGCGGCGGTCACATATGCCGTGAGCGGCGCGGTCACTTTCGGAACAGGCAGCAACCGCTTCCTCCCAGGCATGCCGGTGGTCGACCGACTCGCGTGCAGGGCCCGGCGGCTCAGGTCGTCTCAGCTGCTCTGTGGGGATTGCTGCCGATTTTTTCCCGGACTAACCAACATGCTTGAAGCGAATTATGGGAATTGGCGGAGCTTCAATAAGAGCTAAGTGTTGGTGAAACATGCAGCCTTTCTAAGCTGCGCAACCTGTATGCGTATTAGATATATGTTTCTAAATAATATAATAATTTATGCAGTAATGGCAGGTTTGTGCGAAAGCACTGATGAGCATAACAAATTTCAGGATCCGTTCTGATGTGGGAGCCGTTGAGAAGATATAGCAAAGTATCAGCCAAGTGTTTGATTTGAATTGAAAATGAATTAACGAAGAACAATTAACTCATGAATCATGATTGAGTTAGCGATAACGATTCGCTACATTTCATTGCCGCATTTTCACTTTCAAACCTGTCAAATTTTATCAACTTATGGCCTCACTTGATCTCGCTACCGTTGCCTCACACCGTAGCGGTTCGTAAACGGTATGCGTAGTCCGCTTGCTTCATTATCTCTTCCGTGCCAGCAACCGTGGAGTGAAAGAGAGCGAGCGAGGGCGAGAGAGAGAGAGAGAGAGAGAGAGAGAGAGAGAGAGAGAGAGAGAGAGAGAGAGAGAGAGAGAGAGAGAGAGAGAGAGAGAGAGAGAGAGAGAGAGAGAGAGAGAGAGAGAGAGAGAGAGAGAGAGAGAGAGAGAGAGAGAGTGAGAGAGAGAGGGAGAGAGAGAGGGAGGGAGAGAGAAAGAGCAGAGAGAGGGAGAGAGAGAGAGAGAGGGAGAGAGAGAAAGAGCAGAGAGAGGGAGCCAGGCAAACAGAGACCGACAGACCAGTCCTCAGTTCTTCAACTGGTGTTCGTGCCAAGATGGCCCACCATCACGGTAGATCGCCGCCTTGCCTTGGCGAGAGTGACTGATACCTCTCCTCCCCCTCCTCTGCCCCCCCCCCCGTCAGTCTCTGCTCACGGTGGCCGCCCACCCGGCAGTGACGTACGGAGAACGGGCGGTAATTCACGGTCGTCACGGTATGGGATCACGACTCGCGACGGGTCTCCGTGACCGCTCGGTGGGAAGGTGCAGGCTCGAGGTGAGGGGGGGGGGGGAGGTGTGGTCGAGTCTGGGGAGGGATGGTATACCATCCCTATTATGATTTGTGTGTATTGAGTATACTCAATACACACAAATCAATACACCGTATAACGCAAGAGAAGGGACTCGGACTGATTCATCATTTGAGCTCTGTTTATTGATTCAGTTAATAACAAAGTGATTCCACGTAAAAACGATAATATGTCAATATCTCACAGGATGCCCGGCTTCTCATACTAAACCACGATGCACAGAAGTTGCAACTTTATCAGGTCACCTTGAATTGACATCCTGTCCTGGTAAATCCAAATTACGTGCAGTATACAGAGCAGAAAAATTGCACTCCCCGCGCGTGCTATGTTCCTGGATATTATTTGCCGTCACGTGTTTAGACGCTATATCTGTTATATACAGTACCATTATATGGTTTGAAATGGTAAATATCACGCGACAATTTACACAGACTGTTCTGATCCGGAAATGCTTCGTATTCTGAGAGCCAGGATTTTGACACCCGTGAGGACAATAACTTTGTTAGGCGTCGTTTATTTTCTCTCTATGCCTCTGAGGTGGATAACGGCCAATCGAATAGACGCCTACGCATTGCACGTCCCTGCAGTTAAGAGATACATGGCTCACTATCAGAGAATAGAGGTGTTTATGCATTGCTTAAAATTGTCAATGATTGAAGGGCTTTCGCCTCATAGATAATATATGCTGGCTGCTGCTTTCTACGGTCCATAAGATATTAAACTTACAGTGGATTGACATGATTGATGAAACGTAGGCATCTCATGAGCCATTGCGGAACATTGTTTGGTGTCATGGACAATGACATGACAGGTAGTCGACATTATACTTCACGAGCAGCATTTCATGCACCATATTTTCTCCAATCGTTTTCCACTTCACGGTCGCCGGACCCGTGAAAAATTGCGCCGACGTGGGAAGGCTAGCTAGCAGATTGGAAAAATTGACATAATGGCGGTCGTTTCCGACCGTTTTGAGTCACCAGACCACACCACGTGCACCCGATTATTACGTGCAGTGTAACGGCTGAAACGGCACCGTCGTATCGCCGAATATGTGTCAGCATGTGAAGGACACATGAACGCACGAAATCCTCACGGTGCACAGTGGGGATTTTTCCGATCTAGCACGTATTTATTCGTAGAGGGCAAACCATAGGTAGAATTGTAGCCAGATTGTGCACATATGTTGGCTGGTGTGTCCTGGTGAGAATTTTACCTGTAAATGTGCATAATCAACATATTATAGGGGGTTCAATTGGACCCCCGCTCAGCCGTTTGGCCCCTGATCAAGCTAGAGCTTCGCGGAAAAGTTAAGCGTGCTGCCTATGACGAAATGAGGCCGAATATATCCAATTTCAAAGTCCAAGGTCATAAGCTGACTTTCCAAGTCAGTTTAATGACCCAACTTAAGTTGGGAAATCGAGACCTCTTGAAACTTCGCAAAGTTAGGGTGTTACGGGGTATTTTGGGGTGCTGATCACGAATTTCATGTTAGTTTTGATCACAGACGATGTCTTTATGCATTTAGGCCAGGTCGGGTCAGGTCAGGTTAGATCAACTAGTAGGCGTCCTGCCGGCCATCCATAGAAGTGTCACCTACTACTGATAGCTTCGTAGCATGGAACGAAGGCACCAGAACTACTTCGTAAATATTCAAATGGCTGCTAAAATCGAAATCAGCACCAAAAACTACCCTAGAAACAAGTAAAACTCGAAAAAGTGAACCAAGGTCATCAAAAGGTCAATGACCTTGACTTGACCTTCACGTGACCTTGCCACCCACCATTATGCATGGCACCAACATCATTTCACATATTTGAACGTTTAAAACCACAAAAAGACTGGAAACCGCGGATAATGTGAGCTGGCATACGCCGAACCGCGATTCCGGCCAAACATGGTCTCGAGAAATATGCCACAGGTCAAAGGTCAGTTGGGTCAGAGTCATGAAATTTTTAGGTTAGATGTAATATTGATGATCTCGAGGGCACCGAAAGTTTCGGCGCGATCGGCCGCTTTTTGCGCGAGTAATTTGCGGAAAACCATGGGGTTTTATCCGACCCCTTCCCCCTCCCCCTCCCCACAAGTGCGATGGTTAATAAGGTTACGGTATGTATAATTTACGCTTGTCATCCTATTCCTAATGATGTCTCAGAAAATATGCATCCTATAAATCACGAAGTAAAATTATTCGCCTATGTCCGGAACCTACCTATATCGTGCTGTTTGCCCTAGCGCTCCTCGAGTGGGGTGTGAAGATACTCTAATGTGAATATTCCGTGTTCAGGCAAGTTTCGGCAGCCAAACTAGGGGTTGTCTTGTGCGGGAGAAAGTGGCGAATTCGATAGGATATATTTCGGAGTGGAAAAGTGTGGAGAACATTGTTGATTTCCTACATTTATTTAGAATACCATTCCTTCAATATGGTGTCTGTAAGGGTTTTTTTGTAAAGGGCATTTTTGTGACCTTAGTAAGGTTGTGGCATACTTTCTGTTTGCCATTCCATTCCTAATAAAGGTGCCTTTCAGACGATATGCAACTTTAAGACCTCGCAAGATTAAAACCAACAGGACAGGACAATGAAATTGAGCTATACTTTCGGGCCTTGCTGAGCCCATTGAGTAATCACGCATGAGTGTGAACTTCGGGCGCATTTTTCCTAGTTTTGCTGTAGACATACAGATAAAACAATGCCATATATGAAAGATTCAGACATTTCTTAGCCCCACTGACACAAAAAATAAACAAAAATCCAAAAAAGATTTTTTGAATTAATAGGCGCTAGATCGGAAAAATCCCCACTGTGCGGTGCAGCAATATTTGGCAATCACAATTCATGAATCGACTGACGCCCTCAGTTTCTTTTGCAAAAAGAACACAAGGTGCCTGAAACGCACTGTCTTTTTCACAGCGATGTGATATAGCGAACGACCAGAATGTTGCAACGCATATGTCAACACTCGGGAAGCATAGGTACTATTCTCACAGGAAAACACTCCCTTTTATGTCCGATAGCTCACACCGCGATGAAATTCACCATCGTTGCATCCCACCCTCCGGCCTCTGTCATTGCTCTGCCTCATTCCTTGAGCAAACACGCCTTGTTATAATTAAATTTCCACCGCTAATCGGTCAGAGGCGGTCTCTTCAACCCAGTACAGAGTACCTACACAGTCAAAGACGGCTCAGTTCCGTCTCACCGTCTCTGTCACCCTGGGAGTCTCGCCGTGGGAGCGGGCCGCCCGTCGCGGCGGTAGGGGTGTGCACTGCCCGGGGCGGCACGCGCCATCAGCGACCACCGTGACGCCGTCACACACCGTCACACGCCGTGACGACTATAAGAGAAGGTGTGCAACTGTAACACCTTGTCAGAGCGCCAGAGACGTGAGCCCACCATGCAGCGAGTGAGTGAGCACCCCAGATATACTGATCTACCTATAACGTTTATCATCTATTCAACTTTTTTTTTGTAAGCGATGAATCAAATGGGTTTATTTTCATATTCATCGCGATTTACAACATAAGATAATTGGACCTGCAAAGCTCAAAACTGAGTATTTATGGTTGGATGAGTCCACATGTTCAGTGTCTGATGTTGACTGTTTCCGCAGATTGTTCTGATCCTGTGCGTCGCAGCGGTGGCGCTGGCGGCCCCCGCCGCCCAGTACCGGGGCACCAGCGCGCGGAGACGCAGCCGCTACCAGAGTATCGCCTCTCGGGGCACCACCACCCCGTCGTACAGCCCGCAGGAGGCGGTCACCACGACTGCAGCTCCGCCCGCCTCTGAGAGCACCACTCGGCAGTACGAGCAGCCCGCGCAGCCCTCCCCGACTCCCTCCTCGGACGTTAGAACGTACCGACAGCGGGCGCAGCCGGCTCCCGCGGCGGCAGCAGCGTCCAACAGGGCCAGCCAGAGGTACAGCGGCGGCACGGCGCAGCGGTACAACAGTGCTGCAAACCAGCAGTACAGCAACGCCGCACCCCAGCAATACAGCAGCAGCGGAACCCAGCAATACAGCAGCGGAACGAACCGGCAGTACAGCAGCAGCGGAACCCAGCAGTACAGCAGCAGCGGAACCCAGCAGTACAGTGGGAGCGGAACCCAGCAGTACAGCGGGAGCGGAGTGAACCAGCAGCGTAACCCACCCGTACCCATCGTGCGCTACCAGAACGCACCGACTGGGGACGGCGGCAACCAGCACGCGTGAGTAAAGTGGCCAGTTAGTGGGTCCAATGGACGATAGTTGTGTGCAAGGAAATGCTCAAACAGGCTAAAAATGCAAACAAACAGGGCTTCATTTGATATCTTTTCGCCTAACATCTGAAAAAGTTATGTCTTGTTTTCCCAATAAAATACCTTTCCCAACAAGATGAGACGAAAAAGGTCATATTTCTTGAAATAATATCTGCAAGAAGAAACTACGATGTTGTAATTGCTGAACTTTCCAACTCATTTAGAGTACTTTTCGCCTCAGCTCGTGACTCTGAGTGTCTGACGAATGTTCGCTCTCCGGTTTCAGCTACGAGACGGGGAACGGTATCCAACGCGAGGAGGGCGTCTTCATCAAGGAGCTGACCGTGACTGGCGAGGACGGCAAGCAGAAGACGGTCCGGGTGCCCGTCTACCGGGGCTCGTTCAAGTACCAGCAGCCGGACGGCACCTTCATCGAGGTGCAGTACGAGGCCGACGAGACGGGCTTCCACGCCGTGGGCGACTCGATCCCGCAGGCACTGCAGTAGACGCCTGCCGTGAACGATCCTCCGGGGGCTGCAGTGGGGGCGTGGGGTGAGGGGCGTGCAGCGGCCGCAGGAGGAGTCTGCTTCAGTGAGCTGGAGGTGAGGTCGGTCCGAGGTGAGGTCAAGGTGGGAAGTGGTTGAAGAGCGGTGGCTTATGTCGGCTTGTTGATAACGATGGTGAGAGTGAAGTCCTGCGCCCCAGACCTGTCAAACTGCCCTAAGATTGCAGTATGCATGTTGATGTTTGTAGCGACGTGTAAAATGGCTAATGAGATAGAGATGGGAGAGCGATAGAGGCGAGAAAAACACGCACGACAATCGTTGTACTGGATCTCCGAGGAAGACAACGTCTTTCTCTGACGATTCCAAAAGATCGTCATTGCTTAGAACAGTTTGATTTTTCGGGTAGTTCATATAGGCAAAGGGTTGTCCGTAACATTGTTTTGAGGGTTCGCGCACCATCGCATTGTTATGGTGGATGATCGGGGCTAACCGATCACAAACGCATACTAATTATCTTCGCTTAGTTAGTTGCATGATTGCCGTGAAATGCATGTCAGAATTGTGCAAATATACATGAATTAAATCACAGTTTTTGCTTTACCATCGTAGGGGTTGTCGAACATAAGACAGTTGTGCAGAAACAGTGTTTGGAAATTGAAGGAACAACTTTTGTTCGTTAACATAGGATATTATCCAATACCTATTATTTCAACATGTAGTTTGAGCTTCTAGCATAAACAATGACCATCAGTTCTTGTTTATACATTTCATCAAGTCATCAAAGGTATCAGAGCGTCTTGCGTATCATCTGGATCTTCCCGTTCCGCATAACATTAGTGATCCGTTAGCCCAATCTTCCACCTAGTCGCTAACCGGTTAGATTGCAGCTCAGCCGTATGACACCCCAGCAATGCGTTCCAAACGCTTCCATCACGTTGCGGCCTTCTGCTCAGCCCATTCACCCGCCTGGTGCGCCGAGGCGGGGCGGCAGAGGCTGCGGCACGTACCCACCGTGTCGGTGGACCGGTGCGGCCGGTCAGCGGGCCACGCGGCACCTATAAAACCGGCCTCCTCCCTGCAGTGGGCATCAGAACCAGCTGACTGGCTCCACTGTGCGCCCGTCTCGTCCTCAACCCGCAGTTATGAAGCTGGTGAGTGCTGCCAAAAGGAAGACAAAATGAACAGTGAATCGTGCCGCCGCAGTTCCACATATATTTCAGATTCCGTGATGATTCACCAAAAAGGAAAAGCCTTGCGCAGTGTCCTGCGACCGCACGTGACTGACCACTGTGGCTGTGTTACAGATCGTTCTGGCGTGTCTGGCGGCCGTGGCCCTCGCCCGGCCTCAGGAGTTCTTCTCGGAGCCTGAGGTGGATTCCCTCCGCGACCGTGACCGCTACGCCGAGATCACCAGCTTCGAGAACCAGCAGACCCAGGACGGCGGCAACATCAACTCCTTCACCGCCACTAACGGCCTGGAGCGCCAGGAGGAGATCCGGCTGCAGGAGGTCCGCGTCATCAACGAGGATGGCCAGGAGGAGTACCGTCTGGTGCCCTTCTACACTGGGTCCTTCAAGTACGTATACAACTTCCGCGGTTGAAAAGGTCATCTAACTATAGAGCTCACCACCAGAACCTCAACTGTACAAAAGCTACAGGGCCTGGCTACCTAGCCAAGGAACGTGGTGCCTGTTTAGTACCTGTTTCGCAATTCAGTGGCCCAGCATTCAAAAGACTTTCATTCGACGGGGAAGATTGGGGAACCCAAGAGGATCTCGGATAGGCGTAGCGCCGTCATCCTGGGAATAGTGAAGTACCTCTTACCTACATTTTGTGACTTGCTTGCCTAGCGATAGGTACGATGACCAACCAGTTTGCAATCCTTCGGCTTCAAAGTCGAGGCGCCTGCTCTTTGTTGGTTCTTTTTTCCTCTAGTGCCTTTTTGGACAAAAGATATTCTGGAGAAATGTTGCATGCATTTGCACTATCGTAATTACCTACTCATCTTAGTGCTTTTTGCATCTGGTAATGATCATTGTCAGTGTCCGGCTAACGACGATCCTCCCTCTGCAGGTTCCCGAACCCCGACGGCACCTTCACCGAGCGGAAATACTACACCGACGAGACCGGCATCCACTTCGAGGGTGCTGACCTGCCCGTGGCGCCCCAGCCCTTCTAAGTCAACAGCTTCGCCATACTGAACATCAGCAGGCGCAGAAGCACCTACCCTCACTCAACACTTTTAGATGACATAGTCATCGTGAGTCATTACACACCAGTTGATACGGTGATCCATTACATTGTCTCCTGTGATGCAATACATACCTGTTGTTATCGTTACCTCTGTTGTTTTTACGTCTGGCCAATGGCTATCACGTCATACGGAATTCGCACCGTCTGAGCGCCAGCATTGGCCGCCTTTGCGTCTTGAGCGTCTAAGGGTAACTTGGATGCAAATGATCGATCGGTGAAATGATGCTCAATCGAGATTAGGCCCCACCTGGCCGGTTCAAAGCTTTGGGGAGGGTCCCTAGGACGTTATTATTATTATTGCTCGGAACGCTGATGGCGATAGTACATAAGCTAAATGTTGACGCACCTGACTTTTGATTTGAGCCGAATCTTGTGACGTCAACCGCATCTTCAGTTCAGGTCAGGCCACTTCTTATGAGGTCATGACTCACAAGGCACTAGTGGCCTCATAAGTGAGCAAAAATGCTGCAACGTCCTAAATCACGCAGTGCCAGAGGGCCTTTCGAATGGAGATGAAACTTGCGGGGCTCGGCAAACTCTCAAACCCTCTCAATTTTTTTTATTTTTCATAAAGATCACCTGAGGTCAGGTCAGTCACTTGACAGTTGACCTCACCATTGTAAGTCAATGGTGGAAATATGGGAACTATTAGTTTGGCGCGAGAAATGATCTAGAATCTTCTCAGGAGTATGGAAACATGTTTGCATACACTCCTTGCAAGCAGGACTTGAAACAATTTTGCTACGTCATAAATTATGTCACTCACTATGGTTATCGGAATTGTTCGTCAAAAGCTAACAGACTAAATGTGCTAGCGAGTCGGGAAAGCCATCAATGGACTCAGGAAGACTTGCCGAAGAGCTATGCAGCGTGGCTTCCTTGGACTAACTTTGTGACTTGAGTGGCTTTGACTAGACATTGACCAGACGTAAACATCACAAGCTGACTTCATCCAAACACAAATTGTAAGTACCATTTGACGCGCTTGACCATGATGAACACGACGGTGTCAAAATCGCTGTCGTGCGACCATTTTTCGGTCAAATTATTCACCAAATATTGAGCCCCCATCTAGGAACACTTGACCTGACCTCAAAGGTCACCGGTTGACCTTCAACGTAAAATCTGCACCAGTTTGTTTTACCCTTTGGGTATAGATAGGTGTTTTTTAACCCTCGCCGGACCTATTGGTTTTCTACATACGCGCCGGCCGAGGGGGGGGCGGGTGCGGGTACGACCCCCCCTCGCCGTTTCGCCCCTGGTGGAGCTAGCGCGTCGCGGAAAAAACGAGCGTTGGCGCCGTTACGAGATGCAGAGATTGGTACCCGATTTTAAGGTCCTAGGTCAACCGGTGACCTCTGAGGTCAGGTCAAGTGCCCCAGGGTACTGTTTAGTTTTTGGTGAATAACTTCGCAAAAAACGGCCGCAGAGCCGCGATTTTGGCAACATCGTGTTCGCCTTGCTCAGGCGCGTCGAATGATATACTTTTTGTTCGGGTCAGGTCAACTTAGGGTGTTGACCTCAGGTCAAGGTCAGGTCAGCACCCCCAGGTCACGAAGTTGGTCGAAAGAGGTCATGTCGCATATCATTCGATTCGGCAGGTCTTCTTGAGTCCATTGGTGGCTTTCCCGACTCGCGAGCTCAATTTGATCGGGAGTTATTGACGAAAAACTAATATGACCTTGATGACGTCATACATGACGTCACGGAAGGTCAACATTGCAAAAGTGACGCATCTAACCTTGCAAGGAGTGCATCAAATCACGATTCTGTGTGCTTGAGATAGTTGGAGATCGTTCCCGGCGCCAGAATAGCAGTTTGAATTTTTCCCCATTGACTTATAATGGTGAGGTCACGAAAATGACCTGACCTCATATGACCTTTAGGAAAAATCCGAGATATAAAATACATCTGAAGACCGTGCAGAGGTTCACTTATGACGTCATAGGTCAGTGACCTGACCTGACCCAAAAATGCGGTTGGTGTCAAAAGATGCGGCTTGGATCAAAGGTCAGGTATGCCAAGTTTCAGCTCTCTATCGCCAGCGTGTTCGGAGCTATCGCGAAAAAACCCTATGGGGGGCGGCACCCGCCCCCCCCCCCTCGGCCGGCGAGGGTTAATGCAGTTGTTCGGCAAATACAATAAGGCTTCGGCTACTAATACTTTTTTACACATCCCACTTGTGGCAGGTGGGATGTCTGGGAAGCCTTCCCTCCTGTCCTTAACGTATTTCTGTAACATCTATATTACCACTTCTGACTTCTCACTGGTTGCTTCACCAGTGACTGGAGCACTGAGCCTCGGCATCCGGCATACCATTAGTCGGTATAATATACAAAGTACATGTGTCTGCGTCGTCTGATGTGGTAGCTTGACTGTTGTCGGCACTTCTGCCAACTGGCTATGTTCCAAATCCAATGGTATGCTTTCGCGCTAGTTTTCCCGTTTACTTGTACCCCATAACATCCTTGCGATGAACTGCGCTAAATGGCGGCCTTATCTCACCCTGCATGCTATTCTGTCGGACACCACAACGAACAGTCACAAGTAATAACAATAAACATGTATTGCTTCACATGAACAAGTAATGGGATCACCACGCCGTTTGATCGCTGACACTTGCCACGAGATAATCGTTATCGTTTTGTGGGCTGGCTGGCGAAAGCGGAGTGAGAATGGTGCGGATGAAATGGTGAGTGTCGATTTAGAAGGCCTGCAGGGACGCCGCTCTAGAAGGCCTGGGGCGCCACGGGCAGGTCGTCGCCCTCGAAGTGGATGCCGGTCTCATCGGTGTAGTACCGCCGGGTCGTGAAGGTGCCGTCGGGATTCGGGAACCTGCAGAAAAATGAAATTGTGTGTTAGACGACTTTGCAACGGATAGTGCAGTTGTGGACCGTAAATAATGCTCACACGATATACTCGTAGGTCTGCTAAAGCTTCTAGGCTGTGTGACATCTAGACTTTTTATCTTGAAAAGATCAATTACCACTCGAGGCCCGCGCAAGCGGGAAGCACCATTGAGAGGGACGCAAATGTATTGGAAAGAAAGTAAAATAAACGGTAAAGCAGCAAAGGACATTTAGCTATCTTGACAAGTATCCAAATCCTTACGCTGTCGTCGCCAAGTTATTCGTTCAAGATTCATTCACAAAGAAATCCACTTACGTGAAGGACCCAGTGTAGAAGGGCACGAGGCGGAGCTCTTCCTGGCCATCGTCGTTGATGACGCGGACCTCCTGCAGCCGGATCTCCTCCTGACGCTCCAGGCCGTTGGTGGCCGTGAAGGAGTTGACGTTGCCGCCGTCCTGGGTCTGCTGGTTCTCGAAGCTGGTGATCTCGGCGAAACGGTCACGGTCACGGATGGCCTCCCTCTCGGCGTCCGAGAAGAACTCCTGAGGCCGGGCGAGGGCCACGGCCGCCAGACAGGCCAGCACGAGCTGCCGACAGCAAGGGTTGATTCAATCAATATCATGTTGCAGGTGGATAAATTTCAGTGAGAATTATGGCTGTCGAGACTCGAGAGTAGTGTTTTTATAAGGCTTGCGTATCGAATAAATTGGAGAATTTGGAAATCTGTCTGAGTTTTTCTTTCGCGATACTTTTTTGTTTACCTACTGCTTAATGTATTATATCAAAATAACTATTGATGTCTATTCAGTGCAATTTGACGAAAAGAATGCAAAAATATTTTCAAAATCAATTTTCACGTATTCGTCTTGCACGTGAATATGTAGCAAAAAATCACTTTGCCTGACTGTAGCCACAAACCACTGTGAGGATTTCGAGAGGTCACTTGTTCAAAATATTTCCAATCACTCACCAGCTTCATGGCACGGTTAGGTATGTCTGAGATGGGCAGCAAACACACACACGTGAACTCCTGGACAGCACTGGTGACTGCCTGGGCGGACAGTCCGGTTTTATAGGAGCGGTGGAACCATCTCCACTGAGCCGCCATACCGGTCAGTCAGGGTACAGTCCCCCTACCGGCCCCATCCCTGTCACGCAGTCCGCGGACGGACGAACCGACCGCGCATTCACAATTACTATTCATGTCACACTGCGGCGATCTAAAGTGTGTAGTACTCGGCGTGGAGGCCGGGAACCAGCGTGATATTGTTCCGTCGCGTGGGTGCGGAGTAGGGTAACTGTGGGGAAAACGCACCCCAGGGTTAAACGCCTCCCCCAAAAAAATCGTAGATCTTATCGACGGATAGGTGTTTTATCCTGTCTTTCAGAACAGTCAGCTGCTTGTTTACGTAGTTCTCTATTTCCGGTTCTGCGTCTTGAGGAGCAGCGTAGGTAGGTGCTGATGTTGGTTTTGGGTGTTGTTTTTGTTGTTTTTACAGAAGATTCCTAAGCTTTTGATGCCTTCTTTATATCACAAAACTTGCTATTGTGCACATCACTCAAAACTGCGTTTTATTGTCATTCTGTTGAATTTATTATGCTGCGGCGTTAGTGGCGCGTTTTTTGTCAATATTTTGTTAACCGGAAATGGAGTGGATGGGGAAAGACGCCTACTCGATGCATGGGGCAAGACGCCCCCAGTTTTCTGAAAGGGGGGCGTTTTGCACGGTGGTGAGAGTGCAGGGTAGCGCCCTGTAGGTCGGGGCCGAAAGGGCCTCTCCCTGTCCTTTTTTGCTGATATATCCTAAACGACTGCAGATATCGTCACCAAACTTTCAGGACTCCTCCGGGCATCCATTTTACACATTGCAACATCATTTTATTCCAAAGGCTATGATAGGTTGACCACAAATGACGTCAGAATGACGTCAAGTTCTGCCATGTTCATCATTTTCTGTTGATGGATGGGGTGGGGGCGCTTTGCACATGGGTGTGGGCGTATTACCCAGGGTGTGGGGCAAAACGCTCTTTTGTAAGGGTATGCGGAAACCTTTTTGGGGGGTTAAATACCACACGCAAGTGTCTTTTCTTGGTCTCAAAGCGTAGTAAAAAGAATGAGCTACATGATGGTGCCCAAAGGTTTGAGTAATCTGGGTTGGGTTGAGTGTCAGAAGGTTTCGCGCTTAATGGGGGCGTTTTTGACCTATTCACCCTAAGATCCGATGCACATGGCGCCATTCAATCTGCAGAGTAGGTACATTCCACTCAAGGCTGGCATTGAACATTCTCTTAGACGTCAGTCGTCATCACCATTCGATATGTGTGCTCATTTTACCGCTGTCAGCATGCGGTAAGTGATGAACATAAGCACATCATTGAATACTAATGAATGAGGCATGGTAGATCGTTGGTTATGGCGTGCCTTCAAAACTAGATCGCGCCCTGCGAGAAGGTTGAACAGTCCCTTGCGATTTTCCACGAATATTTTACAATCGCTGGCGCAGCGTGCAACACTTTTTGCTTACCTTATCGGACGCCTTTTTTAAACAAGTTATTAAATTTTCAGACCCAGGTCGTTCAAGGTCAGGTCCCCAGGTCATATTAGGGAAAGCTATAGACACTCGCCATTCCCACACAAACAGAATAATCGTTTTGCAACGTTCAGTGATTGATGAGGGAATTACGTATAGCTTGTGTAAAAAGTTTATCTCGGAATTTGATATCTGAGACCTGACATTAGATCAGTTTTGTGGTCCTTTCATTAATCTACGTCCGGCGGGGGGGGGGGGTTGAAAACCCCCTTGCGGTTTTTCGCGAATATCTAAGGAAGGGATGCGATGCGCCGCCGTTCTTGGAACACATGCATATTTCCTTCACATGTTAACAATTGAGACCCAGCTCTTTCAATGTAGGTCACCAGGGAGTAGGGACACCAGGTCACGCCAAGTGACCTCAACTCAGAAAAGATAATGCTCGCTAAAGCTAAGTACACCGACCGAACGATCGCTATGACCCTTTCGGTGACTGGTGAAGCAAGATTAGGTATAAACTATGTGTCTAAGGTTCGGTCGATTTTGTATCCTGTCAATCAGTCAATTGTGCAAAATTGAGCTGCTTTTCTTTTGGAAGAAAGCCATACTAAACATTCTCAAACATCGGGTTATAGGTAAACATGACACATTGAACCGGTACATATAGCACTCGTAACCACTCCTTATGTCCCTGAGGCAGGGCATATTTTAAGGCACTTACTGTGTCCCATTTTGGGACGCAGTCCCCTTGCCTTGGGACGTAGCCCCTGCTAATTTGACCCACTGCGTCCCTGCCCTGTTCGGTTCCCTGACCTGTGCCCTGCTGTCTGCCCTGACCCGTACCCGGCCTTCCCTCTAAAATGTCCTGTGCCATGCTCTGCAACCTGCCGTGCCCTACTTTCTGCCCTTCTCAGTGCCCTACTCTGTTCCTTGCCCTGTGCCCTTAGTCGTAGCACGTGCCCTCTGCTCAACTTTGGGACGCAGTAAAAATTTGTTAAAATATGCCCTGCGGCCTGAGGTCATTCAGGTAATGAAAGATCTGCAGCATTTTTTTTCGATAGTGATTTTTGATAGAGCCATATGCTGATGTGCTGCATTTATCCTGGCAAGAGCCGAAGCCAAATTGTGCATTTGAAGTTTTCTACGACGTCATGTCTGACGTCACTGTGTCCATTTGAGGTTATTTTTTCAAAAATACCCGATTATGTTTTTTTTTTTGCTAGTCAAAGCTGAAGTTATTGTAAGTGCCTTTCCTGACGCCTTCCTACCTACCTGCTTCCTTTTCGCGATCGGCGCGACATCTGCAGAGTAGTGTCTTTGGTCGTCGCTAGATGGCACTGCTGTTGTGTTCGCCAGCTGACCGATAGTGGTGGGGTGGTGGTCAAATTCGAAGTAGATATTCGATGTGAGAACTATTTGAGTTGTTGATCAGCTGTTTCGGTTTTTTGGGACACGTATGACGTGGAAGAATGGCGGTCAGACCAGATTTTGTTGCTCTGTTCCGATGTGGCGAGTGAGGACACAAATCTTGGTAAGAAGATGTATCTTGAATGTAATATGCAGGTATTGATATGCCAAACTCGTTGAGCGCAATATGTTTTGTGTCTTTTCGTGGTGGCTTGTGATAATTGCCATGCTGGTGAACATTTGTGTATTTTGAGACAAATGTAGCGCGGAGGTTTGATGGATATATTATGTTTATTTTTCTGTGTTTGACGACTGTTCTTGATTTAGTTGTTTATTTATTTGCTGGTGTTTTCGCAGATACCATTCATTCAGTCATTCATTGATTTCACCTGGCAACAATAAATTGCTGGACTGACTGGATGCGTGATCAGAGTTTCTTCGGATCGCTACATGGGGCGGATGCAGCAATAGTATCAAGATTTTGTATCAAGATCAAGAGCTGCATGGATTCAGGAGCTACATGGCGGAGGTTCGCTGTCAGCCATCAGTCTGCAAGCACGACCTGTCTACCTGCCGCCTGGAGGAGGTCACAGTGAGGACAGCAGATGCTGCTCAGCCCGCAGCAGCTGCCACAGTTGAGATGGGATAATCTGATTCTCTGGGCCTGCCTGCCTTTTTTATAAGCACATTGGCCAGTGGGAGACTCAAAGTTACTAGACATAGTACATGTCATTTTGTTGAGCTGGCTTGAGGTTAATGCTTGTGTATTTTAAGTCAGCTTGTGGTGCACTGCCTCAGAGATTTGTCTTATTGTTAATTGTCAAAGGATTTCAGCTTGTGGTGCACTGCCTCGGAGATTTGTCTTATTGTTACTTGTCAAAGGACAGAGCTGGTTGTCAATTGTCTGATCTGCTCATTTGAACACATGATCTGCTCATTATGATGTTGTTCAGTGTTTGCCGTTTAACCCCACCTGTTTGACTGTTTTCTGTGGATGTGACCTGCCAGTTCCTTGGTCCCAACTGGTTGCTCTGGAGCTCCCATCCCTGTACACTTACCTGATCTGGCACTCACACCTGACACCAGCAAGCTGGGATGGATGTAGAGAAGTTGCAGAAAGAAGAGCTGAAGGGTGAGCTTGCCAAAAGAGGAGAAGACGTGCAGGGAACCAAGGCGATTCTCAAGGAAAGGTTGCAGAAGGTTCTTCAGAAGGAACTGCTTGGGTCAGACATGGAAGGTGGTGTTTCACACACTGAAGATGACAAGGCTGGCAGTAAGAAGGGCTCACCAGCACTGTCAAGAGCAGGCTCAAATGTGTCATCATCGGCAGCTGTAAGAGCAGAGAGAGCGATAGAACTGGCAAAACAAGCTGGATTGCTAGCAAAGAAAGAAGCACTGAAAAGGAAACATGAACTTGAGGCTCGTGAAGCTGAACTGAGGAGGCTGAAGGAGGAACTTGAAGTTGAAGCAGAAATAGAAGAGAGCAAGGCAAAGGAGGGTGTGTTGCTGCAATATGAAGAATCAGTCTTCAAGGGAGAAGACAAAATGAAGATGCTTCTCATGAAAGATGAAATCAGAACAGGACAGTTAGCTCAAGAAGAAGCTGCAGAGATAACAAGAAGTGCTGATGTTGCACAAGAGCCGACTGCACAAGATGCTACCACACAGCAAGCAAGATACCGAGAAGTTGCAAGAGAGCCGACTGCAGAAGATGCTACCACACAGCAAGCAAGATACCGAGAAGTTGCAAGAGAGCCGACTGCAGAAGATGCTACCATACAGCAAGCAAGATGCCGAGAAGTTGTAAGAGAGTTGGCTCAAGAAGATGGTACGATACAAAGAAGAAGGCTGGTTGATGTCAGAGAAAGAGAGCCCGTGATACCTCAAGAAGAGATCGCGGAAGGTCGAGTGACTGTGATGGGAGATGAGCACTCAAGACCACCAAGAATCAACCCTGACCTGCAGGTGCTGAAGAGGGTAAACCTACCAGAGCTCAAGCTGAGGACCTTCGATGGGAACATTGAGACATTCAAGTCGTTCCTGCGAGCATTCAAGACCAACATCGCCTCCAAGCTCGATGACGAAGAAGAGAAGTTAATGTATCTGATGCAGTTCACAGCAGGCAAGCCAAAGGATATCGTCTCAACATGCATTCATCTTCCACCAGAGTTGGGATATCAAGAGGCAGTGAGATTGTTGGAGCAGCGCTTCAGCAATGATGCACAGACGACTGAAGGACTCCTCAACCGCATCCTGTCGCAGGCCAGTATGCGATCTGATGACGTCAGCAGCCTGGATTCGTTCGCCATTCACCTGCGAGGGACACTCAACGCGTTGAGGAATCTGCCACATGGGACAGGCGTTGTAGATGCGAAGACAATGCGAGACATCATCGACAAGGTTCCCTTCTTGGCAGATAGATGGCGTCGTGAAGTCGATCACATCGAATGTGAAGAAAGGAGGAGACCAGACTTCACTGATCTTGTGGCGATGATTGAGAAGGAGGCAAGAATCGCCTCCAATCCCACCTATGGACGACATGTTCTGGCTTCAAGGACCACAAGACCTGCAAGAGAACCCCGATCTAAGCAAGTGAGCGCACCAGCTCTGACTGGGAAGGTAAGCATGGTGAGAACCCAACAAGACCTCTGTCTTTTCTGCCAGCAGGGTCATGAGACGGACCGATGTCCGAAGCTGGAAGTCAAGACGCATGAAGAGAAGACCAAGTTCGTAAGAGCCAGTGGGCTGTGCTTCTCCTGCATGAAGAAGGGACATCTCGCGGCAGCATGTCGTCAGAGAAGCACGTGCGCAAAATGTAACCGAAGACACCCAACCGTGCTGCACCGACCTCCGAGAGACTCGGTTGCACCTGCCAGGTCTCCAGATCCCTCAGCTGATCAACCTTCACCTCTGGGAAACCCACTTTCACCCGATGGTCCACCAGCAGCTACCGCCGGACACGCCGCTCCGAAACGAGAGAACGGAGGAAAGCTGCAAGTTGTTCCGGTGGTTGTCCTGATCAACGGAAGAAGACTGAAAACTGCAGCCTTCTTCGACACGGGCAGCACCCATTCGTTCATCACAGAGCAGCTAATCAGTGAAGCCGGCATGTCTCCTGACAGACAAACGTCCATGACGGTGTCTACCATAGTCAGCGACCAGAAGATGAGCACCAGCGTGGTGTCGGGTGTGACCATCGAGAACGAAGAGACGGGGACTCGACAGGAACTGCCGCCACTTTACACCCTCAACACAATCCCTGTAACGGAGGATGACATTCCCACAGTTGATGACGTTCGTAGATGGCCGTACCTGCTAGAGAGCGGGGTGACAGTCTCAGATGAGGCGTCTCTTCCAGTCGGGCTCCTCATCGGCGGCAACGCCGCAGTAGTGATGGAGCCGTTGAGGTTTGTGAAGGGGGAAGATGGCGGACCATACGCCACTCTAACCAGGTTCGGGTGGATCCTCGGCGGTCTGAAGAACGTGAGCAGCAGATGTCGAGTGAACCGCATCAAAATCAACGAGAACGACCCAATGGCTGAAGAGTGGTTCGAAAACCGAGCTGAAGTAAGGAGAGGACTCTCGGTAGAGGACGTGAAGTGGTGCACTCTCATGGAACACGGTTGTGTCAAGAAGGAGAAGTATGAGATTGTGCTGCCATTTCGAGACCAGGAGCCTCGTCTGGAGAACAACCGAAGTGTGGCAGAAAGGCGCCTGGAGCTGCTGAAAAAGAAGTTTGAAAGGGACAAAGAGTACGCAGAGGAATACACCACTCGGATGAACAAGCTCCTGGAAGATGGACACGCTGAAGCGGCACCAGAAGCTCGAGAAGACTCAGGGAGATGGTACCTCCCCCACTTCGCGGTCAGACATCCGACGAAGGAGACCCTCCGTGTTGTCTTCGATTGCGCGAGCAAATACCGTGGCACCAGCCTCAACGACACGCTGCTGCAGGGACCAGACCTGACCACACCGCTGGTGGACGTGCTGCTTCGCTTCCGTCAAAACCCTTGCGCCTTTACAGGTGACATTGAAGCAATGTTCCTGCAGGTCTCTGTTCCCGAGTCTCAGAGGGACTATCTGAGGTTCCTGTGGTGGCCCGAAGGTGTTATCAGCAATCCTCCTTGTGAGTACAGGATGAAGGTTCACTTGTTCGGCGCAACATCTTCTCCGAGCTGTGCCAACTTCGCGCTCCATCGTACAGCTGAAGATAACGACTCCCTGTCAAGAGAAGCCAGTGAAACGATCCGGAACAACTTCTACGTAGACGATGTTCTGAAGTCCGTCAAGGATGAAGAGACAGCGATCAAGCTGATGAAGGACCTGAAGGCGATGTGCGCGCTGGGAGGCTTCAATCTGACGAAGTTTAACAGCAACAGCATCGAAGTCCTTCAGTCAGTACCTAAACAAGACAGAAGCAAGCAGGTTAAGGATCTGACGCTCGGATCTGACCCCCTACCTACGGAACGAGCTCTCGGCGTCGTTTGGGATCCAAACACGGACACCATCGGCTTCAACGTAGACATGCAGAAGCTGACGCGGAAGACAGCCACCAAACGAGGGTATCTGTCTGCAGCCGCGTCCTGCTATGATCCTCTCGGTCTGGCAGCTCCCTGTGTCGTCAGAGCGCGAGTGATCATTCAGAAGCTGCACCGTCTTGCGGTGGGATGGGACGACAAGGTGCCGGAGAGCCTGAGAAGAGAATGGGGGAGATGGTTGACTGACCTGCGCAACCTGTCCCTTCTGAAGATACCAAGGTGTCTGTCACCGTTGGGACTGGACGCGGCGCTTGATGCTGGGGACACGATTCAACTTCATCACTTCGCTGATGCCAGTTCGTCAGCGTACGGTGTCGTCTCGTACGTGCGCTGTGTTGGTGACCACTCCAGCTGCACGCTTCTTTTCAGCCGGGCTCGACTTGCGCCGATGAAGCAGCTCAGCGTGCCGCGTCTGGAGTTAGCGGCAGCGACGCTCGCCGTGAAGAGTAGCCTGGAACTGCAGAGAGCGCTGGAAGTGGACGCCGATATATATTTCTGGACGGACAGTACCACCGTCTTGAAATACATCAAGAACGAGAAGACGAGATTTCATGTGTTTGTCGCAAACCGCCTTGCGGTCATCCACGATGGTTCCACGGCCGCGCAGTGGCACTACGTGCCAAGTGAGTCAAATCCAGCCGACCTCGTATCGCGCGGAATGAACGCCTCCTCTCTGATTCACAGCGATCTCTGGAGATTTGGACCCAGCTTCCTGAACGGGAAGGATCAGGAGTGGCCTGCAAACCCTGCCGAAGACGCTGTGAGCGAGGCCGATCCGGAGGTGAAGGCTGTTGTCATGACCACGACATGCAAAGATACCTCTCCTATCGAGAAGCTGACCCAGTACTACTCATCATGGAGACGTCTGGTCAGAGCCGTGGCACTGCTCCGCCGGCTGGTGCTGCGGTGGAAAAAGAGCGCGCCTCAGGATGTGAAGACTACGGCGCGTCTGACTGTATCGGACCTGGAGGCGGCAGAGAGCTGCATCCTCAAAGACGTACAAGCTAGACATTTCAGTCAGGAACTCTCCGACTTGAAGTCCGGCAAGCCTGTGAGCACTTCGAGCTCTCTGGTGCGCTTGGACCCATGGCTGGAGGGAGACACGCTTCGAGTTGGTGGACGACTCAGGAACAGTGCTCTGCCATTTGACTCGAAGTTTCCCAAGATCCTTCCGGGACGAGACCCTGTGGTGGACATGCTCATCACTGCAGCTCATCAAAACGCCGGACATGAAGGCAGGCAACACGTCCTGTCTGATCTGAGAGCGTCGTACTGGATCGTGGGCGCCAACACCGCGGTGCGTCGCTGTCTCAACCGCTGCATCAGCTGCAAAAAGAGACAGAAGCAGACAGAGCATCAGAAGATGGCCGATCTTCCTGAAACGAGACTGGGCGTGGGCGACAAGGCTTTCACCCACACGGGAGTCGATTACTTCGGCCCTTTTTTCGTCAAGCAAGGTCGCTCACAGGTGAAGAAGTACGGCGTGGTATTTACGTGCTTGGCAATCCGCGCGGTTCACCTCGAAGTCGCTGATGATTTGTCCACAGATTCTTTTCTGTGTGCCCTGCGACGCTTTGTGGCGCGGCGCGGCGGCGTCCGATCCCTTCGATCGGATCAAGGGACGAACTTCATCGGAGCGGAAAAGGAATTAAAAGAAGAAGTCAACAAACTGAAGCAGCACGAAGGTGAAATCCACGAAGCAGCTCTCCGCCTCGGCATCGACTGGCGCTTCCATCCTCCCCACGCCTCTCACTTTGGCGGTGTTTGGGAGCGTCAGATACGCACCATCAGGAAGCTGCTCAACGCTCTGCTGACACAACAGACGTTCTCACTTCAGACTTTGCAGACACTCCTGTGCGAGGTGGAAGCGATCATCAATAACCGCCCGCTGACACCCGTATCAGCTGATGCGCATGACCAACCCCCACTAACTCCAAATCATCTCCTCCTCCTTCGCAGTGTCGTATTCCCTCCTTCAAGCACAGAGTGGGATCATCACAGGAGCTGGAAGCAGGCCGGCTACCTCGCCGATCTGTTTTGGCGTCGATGGAGGACGGAGTATCTCCCTCTGCTGCAAGAGCGGAGCGGACGCGCAACAAGAAGTCGAGACAACGTGAAGAAAGGAGACATCGTCCTGATGGTCGACGACTCTGTACCGCGTGGAGTGTGGCCGCTGGGCCGAGTCGAAGAGGCCATCGTGAGCGCTGACGGCCGAGTGCGCTCTGTCCGAGTTCGCGCACGCGGTACATCGTACTACAGACCGGTCACTAAAATCGTCAAGATCCTCGACGAGAGTAACCCAAGACGAGAGTGAAAGGAAAACGAAGGAACAAGACTGGAAGAGTTGAGAGTCAAGTTGTGACTCAAGAAGAGTTGCGTGTTACGAAGAAGTTTATTTGTTTTGATGCTCACTTGCAAGCATCAAAAAGGGGAGGGTGTAAGTGCCTTTCCTGACGCCTTCCTACCTACCTGCTTCCTTTTCGCGATCGGCGCGACATCTGCAGAGTAGTGTCTTTGGTCGTCGCTAGATGGCACTGCTGTTGTGTTCGCCAGCTGACCGATAGTGGTGGGGTGGTGGTCAAATTCGAAGTAGATATTCGATGTGAGAACTATTTGAGTTGTTGATCAGCTGTTTCGGTTTTTTGGGACACGTATGACGTGGAAGAATGGCGGTCAGACCAGATTTTGTTGCTCTGTTCCGATGTGGCGAGTGAGGACACAAATCTTGGTAAGAAGATGTATCTTGAATGTAATATGCAGGTATTGATATGCCAAACTCGTTGAGCGCAATATGTTTTGTGTCTTTTCGTGGTGGCTTGTGATAATTGCCATGCTGGTGAACATTTGTGTATTTTGAGACAAATGTAGCGCGGAGGTTTGATGGATATATTATGTTTATTTTTCTGTGTTTGACGACTGTTCTTGATTTAGTTGTTTATTTATTTGCTGGTGTTTTCGCAGATACCATTCATTCAGTCATTCATTGATTTCACCTGGCAACAATAAATTGCTGGACTGACTGGATGCGTGATCAGAGTTTCTTCGGATCGCTACATGGGGCGGATGCAGCAATAGTTATAGTAAGCTGCCGAGTCCAATAATATCGAACCCGACCTCCTAAGATGAGTCTCCTCTTGAACTGGCCGGATTTGACCTTTTATTGGCCTTAGGTCAGTGCACATCAGCTTTTTATAACAACGGTTAATCAAGCAATGTAGCTGGATATCACAAACGTACGGCACCAAAATCGCATGTTGACCTGGGACCGGTCATCTGACCTTGCATGTCACCAGGTGACCTGATAACTTTTAGTTCGGTACCAGCCATTCGTGTTCTGGTCTACTCGTATTTCTTCTGCACGTCGGCAATAAATACAACCGAAACGGCTTTGGCAGTGGATTATACCGCTGTTTCCCATTGACTTTGTTGAAAAACAACGGACTTGGTGAAGGTCAAATTCCAACTTGTCCATTTTGGAGACAGATATTACATAAAAAATGCGTTGCAGGTGGCAGGTAGGCGGCTTTTTATCACTCTCGCTGCTCTTTATGACAAAACGCCAAGCGTTACGGGCCAGTTATTAGAGCAAGGATGTGTAGCTATCCCTTCTACTAGCGTGGCCCCTCGACACCCATCTCATTACCTCCAATGCCATTGTTTCGCACACGCCTCAAACAGAGCAACTCACGTCGATATAACAATGTATTACAGCACAATGGACAATACAGTTTTATCACAACAACGCGAGCCGAGATTTCGAGACAGGCCGCTGCCGCCGCGACGGGACGGCGTGACTTGACATGAGTACAGACTGAGTGATGAGGATGGTCGGAGGGCCGGCTGGGACGCCGCTCTAGAAGGCCTGGGGCGCCACGGGCAGGTCGTCGCCCTCGAAGTGGATGCCGGTCTCATCGGTGTAGTACCGCCGGGTCGTGAAGGTGCCGTCGGGGTTCGGGAACCTGCGGAAAAATGAAACTTGTTAGAATAGTCTGTAGGTGGACGGTGTCACAAGGGTTGGGGAGATCGGACAGATGTTCCACATTGTCGTCTGCACATAACTGAAGCTGGTAATGAACTGTTTTGTCAATGGATGAACTGTAGCGGAGCTTGAAACGACGCTGGAGCTCATTTAGTCGCACCGATTTGCATCGAAGCATCAAGATTTGCAAGAAGCTCCAACTTCTCTCATTGGAGCCCAAGGTAGTTGAGCTAGGAAGGTGTAGCACAATCGGGCTACGAGGAACTCATTTGTCTATTGCAGCTATCGCAACGCATAATGATTCGCGTTCGCATCACATGCCAAAGTCCGGCGACTCACTTGAACTCGCCGGTGTAGAAGGGCACCAGACGGAACTCCTCGTCTCCGTTCTCGTTGATGACGCGCACCTCCTGCAGCCGGATCTCCTCCTGGCGCTCGATGCCGTTGGTGGCCGTGAACGAGTGCACGTTGCCGCCGTCCTGGGTCTGCTCGTTCTGGTAGCTGGTGATCTCGGCGTTACGGTCGCGGTCGCGCAGGGCCTCCAGCTCGGGGTCGGCGGAGAACTCCTGAGGCCGGGCGAGGGCCACGGCCGCCAAACACGCCACAACGATCTGCAGGGGAGCGGGGCGCTCGGTCAGCTTCTGAAAACTCGCACACTTACTGTGTGTAATTTTGAAGTTGGTAGACAGCTGCTACAGAACATTGTGACATTTGATCGCCCTTAGTGCATTCGCTGTATACTGAAGCATCCAGAGCCCCTTCACTAGTAAATCACGCTTGATTGGGTTTTGTCCAACCTGTCCTCCCACTTGTCGTATAAGATAGGCAGGCCTACCAAGTCTGTACAGACCACCCAGTCAATGAACCAGCTGAGATAAAAGTGAATGCTGTGCTTTGGTCTAATGTGCTTACGTGGAACATAGTATTACAAAATAACTTAGACATATATGGCAGCAGATAATTGCTCTATAAGCTGAGTTCGCTCATATTAGTGTTACCATGCGTTACGTTCATTATGAACAAGCGCAAGCAGTACAACTATGGGTGCCCCATGGTTCCCATGAAATTCAACTGAAAATGTTTCTTAGGTTAGTGCTGCAGGCAACAAGGATTCGCAATTAGAATATTACAAGGTTTCTGGTGCCAAAGTATCCGAAGAGATAAGCAATGCAATCTGTTTTGCTCTAATGCAATGTAAAAGAGAATAACACTTGCTTGTTATTAGAACAGCTCCTGAAGTTATAAATTTTACACACTTCGAGAACCTACCAAAACTTTCCGAAAGCAGCAAGCATAAGTGAGCCAACTGGAACATGTTGGTGGTGGTGGTGGTGGTGGGGGGGGGGATCTTTACGAACGAAATGAGCATATTATTTTATGCGTGCTATTAGCATATTGAAGCGTCTGATCGCACTGACACCTCTGACACATTGAGATCTCAGCACTTACCAGCTTCATGACTTGAGACGGTGAGAATATCACACAAGCACACACACTGTCCGATCCGTGATGGCACTGCCCCTCTGACCACGGGTGGGGCCTTTATACGTGGGACGGCGCCGGGACGGGACGAGCCGGGCCGAGCGCCCTCCACACCGCCCCGCTGGCGGTCAGACGCACCTTTCACCTCCGCCCTGTGATGTCGCCGCCGGCGCCGCCTCAGCCCAGAAGATTGGCTTTCGGGACGCTTCCAGGGTCACCGGGGCAGGGCACCGGCTGGTGTCAGCTGTGACCCATTCACAATTCAGGGGAACTGGTATAGGACTTACCTCCCATAGCGACAGGTCACGCAATATTGCACCGATCTGTATCAACATTTCTTCCTAACTTATGTATGATTGCATGTGTGCATCCATGTATGAATAAATGCACCACAGGTTCACCCCTCGACAAGGTTGTGATGCGAATGCCCGATTAGAAATGAAAACAGCGCTCACGGCCACGGGTACATAATACACGAAACATCATATGTTGAGGTCGTACAAAGTGGTCATTTGAGGTGACTTAGTTAGGGACATAACCCGCGCGACGACGGGGGAGGGGGTGGTTACCCACCTCCTGAGATTTTCGTTTTAGAGATAAAGACAAATTACGAGCACGGTTGTGTAGAGTTTGACCTAGATAAAAATATAAAAATAGTTTTGGTGACCTGAGGTCAGAAGTCAGGTCAACGACCCCTAAATGTGGTTTTAGTTTTTCGCAAATAACTTCGACAAAATGGTCCTAGAGCTACGCCAGTGGTACCACCGTATTCGCCTTGTCAAGCAGCGTCGAATGATATATAATTATATTTGGTTTGGAAAAGGTCAAACTTTATGTTGACCTCATGTGACCTCGAATGACCTTTCGTTGACCTTGACACATGAAAGGTCGTTTATGATGAATTTGTACCCGCTGATCACGAATATGGCATCTATTTTCCTCTAAGCCTTCATTTACAGCTTCCGGATGGCAAAATTGTCTTATTTATTATTACTAACTTGAATCAGTGAAATAGCCTCTAGCAAGGATACTCTTCTGTGACCTTGACCTTTGAGCAGCCTTGTATCGTAAGATGAACGACAAATAGGGAACTGATAAGCCTCAAAACATTTCAAATCATTTTGGAAGATAGCACGCAAGATGTACGAAAAAGTGCAAAGTTTGAGGTCAATTTTGGGCGTGAATTTGACCTTGACCTTTGATTTTGAGCACCTTCTTAGAATCCTCAGATTCTCTTCTTTCGTTTGACTTCCAATTTTGCCAGTTTGATGCATCCTGCCGTCCTCTAGAAGGCTTACTCGCGGGCCAGGGGGGAGGGGCGTTTTTCGCCCCCCCCCCCCTGGCGAATATTTGCGATAGCTCCCGAACGCTTAGGGATAGGAAAGCGAACCTTTCAGTACCTTTTCTCCCATCAATTTGACATCTTCTGAAGTAAAAAATTTGGACCTAGCCCCCTTGATGACGTCACAAGGTCCATTTTTCTAGACCCCTGCACGGCAAACTTCGGCGTCACAGACGCAAACTTCAAATAGCTGTTAAAAATAGAGTTTTAGAGATAAAGACAAATTACGAGCACGGTTATGTAGCGTTTGACCTAGAGAAAAATAGAAAAATAGTTTTGGTGACCTGAGGTCAGAGGTCAGGTCAACGACCCCGAAATGTGGTTTTAGTTTTTCGCAAATAACTTCGACAAAAATGGTCCTAGAGCTACGGCAGTGGTACCATCGCATTCGCCTTGTCAAGCCGCGTCGAATGATATATATTTTGTTCGGAAAGAGTCAAATTTTATGTTGACCTCATGTGACCTCGAATGACCTCTGGTTGACCTTGACACAGGAAAGGTCGTTTATGATGGATTTGTACCCGCTGATCACGAATCTGGCGTTTATTTTCATCTAAGCCTTCATTTAGAGCTTCCGGATGGCAAAATTGTCTTATTTATTATTACTAGCTTGAATTAGTGAAATAGCCTCTAGCAGGGATACTCTTCAGTGACCTTGACCTTTAAGCAGCCTTGTATCGTAAGAGGAACCACAAATAGGGAACTGATAAGCCTAAAAACATTTCAAAACATCTTGAAAGTTAGCACGCAAGATGTGCGAAAAAGTGCCAAGTTTGAGGTCAATTTTGAGCGTGACCTTGACCTTGACCTTTGGTTTTGAGCACATTTTCGGAATCCTCAGATTCTCTTCTTTCGTTTGACACCCAATTTTGCCGGTTTGATGCCGCCTGCCGTCCTCTAGAAGGCTTACTTTGAGATCACTACACATGTGCCGGTTTTTGCCTTTGACCTTGACCTCTGACCTTGAAAATTGACCTGAGGTCAAAAATTTTAGGTTCTTTAGAATCGTCTCGTAAGGACCTTTCGTTTGGTAGGTATCGCTTTTGTTTCCGTAGCTCCCTTATTTACGGAGTTAGACAGGGGGGGGGGGCGAAAAACGCCCCCCCGGGCTGCGGTGGTTGGGATTACCCCCCGGGCCCGGCCGGGCTAGTGATCACTACACATGTGCTGGTTTTGCCTTTGACCTTGACCTCTGACCTTGAAAATTGTCTTGAGGTCAAAAATTTTAGGTGCCTTAGAATCCTCTTGTAAGGAATTTTCGTTTGGTATCGCTTTTGTTTCCGTAGCTCCCTTATTTACGGAGTTAGACAGGGGGGGGCGAAAAACGCCCCCCGGGCTGCGGTGGTTGGGACTACCCCCGGGCCCAGCCGGGTTAAAAGGCTACAAAACTGCTATCTCCGAAATAAAAAATGGATTTTGACCCCAAAAATCAAAACTTATTTTTTTTTTTTAACCCTCGCCCCGTTGGGGGGGGGGCATTTTGGCCCCCCCCCTGTGGTTTTTCCTGAATAGCAAAAAACGGCGGCGCGCAGCGCCGCCAAATTTTCAGTACCTTCCCGGGCATCAATTTGACACCTTCACACCAAATTTCAAGTCTTAGGTCACCTTAGGTCAGGAGTTATTGAGGTCAAACTGAGGTCATGTTCGAGCAAAAATGAGCAAAAAACATGCAATCTTGAAACGCTCACCAAATCTACAGTTATCAAACAATTTCAAAGTTCTTTATATGGTCTAGTAGACAAAAAGCGGCGCTACAAAACTGCTATCTCGGATTTTCAAAATTTTTGGTTTTTGACCAAAAAAAAATTCAAAAAATTGATTTTTTTAGAAAAACTTTGAAAAAATCCAAAATTTTTCCGAATTTCGAAAAAACCGGAATATATGTGATAGTCCCAGCGCTCTTCTATATACATACCAAATTTCAGATCGATATCTCGTTTTTTGGCCAAGTTATAGCGAAAAAACTGTTCAAAAATTATGACGTCAAATTTTTGAACTCAATTTTTAGCAATTTTAGACCACGTACGGCAAAACAAAGACCACCATTGAACTCCCCGTGACAAGCTGCATCGAATCGATACCCATTTTATTCAAAAATATCAACTTTGAAATTTGACCTCATTTGACCTGACCTTGACCTGACCTTGACCTGACCTTGACCTGACCTTGACCTGACCTTGACGAAAACGTGATCTAAGCTGGCCCCAAAGGCTGCCTGACCCATATAATCGCATTTGTCATGTAAAATGGACCATAAAACATGTATCACACGACACTTTCATATTGTGACCCCCCCGTGACCTGACCTCTGTGACCTGACCTGGTATCAGTGACCTCAAATAGCAAAATATGTGTTTGAAGAACATTTCCCCATCGATGATTTTCAATGAAATGCATTTTACTCGATTTTACAACGCATTTCTTGAAGTGCCTGTAAACGGCGAAAATTGGACCTTTGACCTGACCTGTGACGTCATCGGTTTGACCTAGGTCAATAAAATTGGGTCACAAGGTAGTTCCCCGTTGGGGCTATCCAACGCCGTTTACCGCTTGTCGCTATGCTGCGTGGTTCTCGAGATCTTAGGGGGGGGGGCCAAAATGCCCCCCCCCCCCAACCGGGCGCGTTGCTCGGCAGAGCCCAACGGGGCGCGGGTTAATATAATAGGCAACAAAACCAAAAAGTTTCTTTAATTTCGAAAAAACGGAATACCTATATATGTGATAGTCTCTACCGCCTTCTATCCACATACCAAATTTGAGATCGCTACCTCTTTTTGGCCAAGTTATAGCGAAAAAAAAAAAAACTGTTCAAAATTGATGACGTGAAATTTTCAAACTCAATTTTTTAGCAATTCTAGACCACGTAGCGCGAAACAAAGACCACTATAAGACTTGCCGTGATGAGCATGCATCGACACAACACCCATTTTATGCAAAACTATCAACTTTTAAATTTGACCTTTTTGGCCTGACATTGACCTGACTTCCACCTGAAGAAAAGGTCAACTTCAAATTTGATCTCAGGTCAATGGCACAAAAAGGTCATGATGCATAGCAGTCGATTGGTATCGTTCATTTCAGCGCAGCTAAAGTGTTTTCATTGCCCTAGCATGTCTCTACGTAAAGTTATTGTAAAAAAAACCTGCTGGAGACCTTAATTACCTGATATTAATTATTAACTCATGGGTTTACGTAGTTGTCTCGGGTGCAATTATTCACTTCAGTGTGTCATATTTAGGTGCCTGTATCCTGATCTCTGAGAAAGTTTAGTACTACCTTCGTGCAAAAGAAGAGCAATTCAATCTTCTCAAAGTGACTTATTACGGAGCGAGCGAAGCGAGCGGAGTCTTACGTACAGGGTGATTTTTTTTAACTGTTAAAAAGTAAACGTCAATGGTGGTCCCTAAATCGAAAAATCTTGTGCAAAAAAGCAATGCACGTGATAGATAAATCTGGGACATTTTGTATGGTGTCATGATTTGTCTCTTTCAACCGAAGGCCTCGGCCCCAATGGAGCCTGAAAATGTCCCACCAATCGGGCACGCATGGTCCACCGCCGTTCAGTAAGGAACGACACAAAACGATGATTTTGAAGCATTGAGGCAGTTCGAAGCATACGATCATCAAGGGGATACCTCAGAAAGACGTTAAATAATGCAGGAACAAGCTTGTAGTCATAAATGACCTTCAAACGGTCCATCTGGCGTATGTGCAACCTCTGAAGAATCAGTCTTCAGGGAGAAACAAAAAACAGCGAATCAGACACCACCAGGGCCGCCAGTAGCAAAATCCTCGACCTGCCTTTTCTAGACTTCCTTTTCTAGACTTCTAGTTTTTGGACCCAGGTATGGCAGATATAACAAGAAAACATTGGAAATATCTGGCTGAGCTGAAAATGGGTGATAGGAGCCTTTTCAGTCCATAGAGATCTTATATACATATACTTATATGTATATAAGATCTCTATGTTTCAGTCCGCCTAATGAGCATGGGAGTCCATGGTACTGTTCAACACGTGCTCAGGCGGGCTGATTCGTGTCGATGAGAGAGGGGGTAACTTCAAGCACAAGTAAAATTCACGATGGACGTTCCTTCACATCGTGTCTGCATGAAATCAAAATGTCCCAGAATGCTCGTCATGCTGGTATATAATTTTACCATATATATTTGCATTTTAACGCCACTAAACCTCATTACTTTTTAACAAGTAAAAAAATCACCCTGTAGAATAACGGAAATTTCTGAGTATGAGCGGCCGGCCGGCCGGCCGGCCGGCCGTGCGGACGCTTTTGCGAGGCTTATATCTCAGCAACCACTTGACCGATTTACATGCGGTAATTTTTGTAGGGTAGCTTCATTCCTTCTACCAAGTATTGGACTATTCCCGATGCATGTGGGTGACCCCTTATGCACGTGCCACGTGCAAAACGAAGAGGTGTCAGTTTTGTAATTGTTGCAATATCTCGGTAACTACTTGGCCGATTGCGCTGAAAGTTGGTATGTAGGTAGGCACCCACTAGGCACTGCATATCCATGTGCCAGAGTTGGGGTGCTGCTGCACGTGCGCACGTGCAGGGGTCGTTTCCAGATCTCGAGAACGGCTGGACCGATGGCGCTCAAATTTGGTACACAGTTAGGGACCAGTTAGTAGGGTGCCGTGTACAAGTCAGTTGGGACCCATTTTGCACGTGCGCACGTGCAGGGTGCCGCTCCCAGATCTCGAGAACGGCTGGGCCGATTGTGCTCAAATTTGGCACATCGCTAGAAACCGGTCAGTAGGGTGCCGTGCACAAGTCAGTTGGAGGTACCCCCTCGAAATTTCGCACGTGCAAGACTCACCCCCTCGCTCGCTCCGTTAGTCGCCCCAAAAGGCGCTATACTGGTAATAGAGAAGTCGCAAAAACATGACCTTAGATCAACAAATGTATTTGCAATTCTATTTAACCCGCGCCCCGCTGGGGGGGGGGGGCAGAATCTGCCCCCCCTCCCGTTTTTCGCCAATAACTTCTAAACGCGTTACGCCAGCGACGTCAAACTTTCAGTACCTTATCATACATCAATTTGACACGCTCCCTGAAAATTTGAGCGAAATCCGTCGGAAATTTTTTTGAGAAATTGACGTTTTAGTGACGTCATGTTCGCCATTTTCGCCTAAAAAACGGCAAAATTTCAAACGCCGCTAACATCTTCATTTTTAAAGGAATCAAGACGTAACAAAAAAGGTTATACGTGATTCTACTTTGTCTATCAAATGGCTATCTCAGTTTTTTGAAAATTTTGGATTTTGGCCAAAATTTTTCCAAAAAACTGACTTTTTTGGGAAAATATTTATAAAATCCAAAATTTTGGGTTTATCAAAAAAACCGGAATATATGTCAAAGAACTGGTCTATGTGCACCTACATACCAATTTTTAGAAGAATCGGTTCAAAAATGTGGGAGTTATTCAAAATTTTATGACGTCACGACACACAAAATTTTTGAAAAAATGATTTTTTGGAAGTTCTAGACCTTGTACGGAAACAAAAATAGCACCATTCGATTCGCCGTGAAAAACTGCATCGGATAGACACCTTTTTAGGCCTTAACAACCAACTTCAAAATTTGACCTCACTTGACCTGACCTTGACCTGACCTCGACCTGAAATTCATCCAGAGGTGGTCCATATCACTTATTGAGTGTGCCTATTGAATTCCATGAGTAAAATGACCCATAAAACATGTGTCGCACATGCCCTTTTCTATATTTTGTTTTTGGTGACCTGACCTGACGACCTGACCTTGACCTTGACCTTTGAATGACATTGTGTGCAACGAATATTGTCTTGGTAGTCTAAGAACACGTTTTGGGCAATCAGTCTCAGTCCATTCTTCGGCAACTACGGTGCAAGGCCGATACTGTAGAAACTTGCATTTTGTACCCTTGACCTGACCTTGACCTGACCTCTGACCTACTTAAGGAAAAAAATTTGGGCTCCTAAGATCCGCCTTGTTGAGAGCTTTCGATTGCCGTTTTCCCCGTCTTTCTACGACCATCGGTTCGGAAGTTAGACAGGGGGGGCAGAATCTGCCCCCCCCCCCCCCAGCAGGGCGCGTATGGCTGAATAGCCCAGCGGGGCGCGGGTTAATTGGTTGGTAGCTGTGAGTGTCTGGTAGATCTAGACAAATGTATTTTTTTTTTGTTGGGTTAGGCCCTTTCGGTCTGACAAGACCATTGCAGAGCCGGAAGGATGATAGGAATTAGGGGGAGACATTGGTCTGGGCAGGCACCCTAGTGAGTCGCCGGGGCTGAGCCCGTCCAGAGGACAGGCCACCCAGCCCCAAGGCACTCACTGCACCCGGCTACGGGGTGCGCTCCCTCGAGAGCAGCGGTGCCGCTCCAAGGGAGCAGCCCGCATGAGATAAAGTTGCCTGCCCAGCCCGGAAGGGGGTTGTGGCGTGGAGGAGAAGGATTTCAGTATCCTGAGGATAGAAGCACGGACAGGTGGGGGACAAATGTATATTTCATTTCATTTATTTGGTTTAACCCGCGCGGGGCTGGGGGGGGGGGTAAATTTTACCCCCCCTCGCGAATCTTTGCAATATCTCAAAAACGGCGGCGCGCAGCGCCGCCAAACTTTTAGTACCTTTTCTCACATCAATTTGACACGTTCCCTGAAAATTTGAGCGAAATCCGTCGGAAATTTTTTTGAGAAATTGACGTTTTAGTGACGTCATGTTCGCCATTTTCGCCTCAAAAACGGCAAAAGTTCAAACGCCGCTAACATCTTCATTTTTAAAGGAATCAAGACGTAACAAAAACGGATATACGTAATTTTACTTTGTCTATCAAATGGCTATCTCGGTTTTTTGAAAATTTTGGATTTTGGCCCAATTTTTTTCAAAAAACTGACTTTTTTGGGAAAATAGCTATAAAATCCAAAATTTTGAGTGTATCGAAAAAAAACGGAATATATGTCAGAGAAGTGGTCTATGTGCACCTACATACCAAGTTTTAGAAGAATCGGTTCAAAAATGTGGGAGTTATTCAAAATTGTATGACGTCACGACACACAAAAATTTTGAAAAATGACTTTTTTGGAAGTTCTAGACCTCGTACGGAAACAAAAGTAGCACCATTCGATTCGCCGTGAAAAACTGCATCAGATAGACACCTTTTTAGGCCTTAACAACCAACTTCAAAATTTGACCTCACTTGACCTGACCTTGACCTGACCTCGACCTGAAATTCATCCAGAGGTGGTCCATGTCACTTATTGAGTGTGCCTATTGAATTCTATGAGTAAAATGACCCATAAAACATGTGTCGCACATGCCCTTTTCTATATTTTGTTTTGGTGACCTGACCTGACCTGACCTGACCTTGACCTTGACCTCTGAATGATATTGTATGCAACGAATATTGTCTTGGTAGCCTAAGAACACGTTTTGGGCGATCAGTCTCAGTCCATGACTCCATTCTTCGGCAACTACGGTGCAAGGCCGATACTGTAGGAACTTGCAATTTGTACCCTTGACCTGACCTTGACCTTGACCTCAAACTTAAAATTAAGTACATGTTTTTAGTTGTTCGTGATGAGATCTTTCGATTGGCGTTTGAATTTTCCAAATCGGACCATTAGTTCGGGAGATAACAGGGGGGGTAAAATTTACCCCCCCAGCCCCGCGCGTTCGGCTGGAGACCCCAGCCCCGCGCGGGTTAAGGGCATTTCGGTCAACATTGACCATTTCATGCCCAGTTAATGTTATCTTGTCATGTCGTCATAACGTGGAGAATGAATATATCTGTTACGGGCCAAGTGCGAAGGCTAGTCCGTTTGCGAACGGACTAGTCCATTCGCGAATGGACTAGGCCGTTTGCGAATGGCGGTCCGTTTGCAAACGGACTAGTCCGTTTGCGAATGGCCGGCCATTCGCGAATGGCCTAGGCCGTTTGCGAACGGACGGGTTTGTGGCGTTGCACTTAGCCGCCGGAAGCATGGATCCTCGGATTGGGGTACGATTCCGAATGAATGGGGGACCGCTGGTCGATGCAGGGGCGTCGCCGACGGGGGGGGGGGGGTCGGAAGGGTCCGGACCCCCCACACACACACATTCTTGAAAATATGCCGGTCTGACGCCCCCCCTCCCCCACACACACACTTTTGGCCACGAAAATCGATCAAGAATAAAATAAAATATTTTAAAAACGATTTTGGTGCATTCTCAAAATAAAATTGTCTAAATCCGAGGAGTTTTCAGTATTTGGTGGGGATTACTTTGACTGACCGTCCGACCAGATCCCCTAGTCGAAAATCCGTGGCGACGCCACTGCGTCTATATGTTTAGTTTGTTCTCCGGAGCAGATCTGCGAGCTGGCGCAACTCTGAGTTAAGGTCTCCACACATGTTCCTTCCGGGGCCGCAATTACCCTTTGCGAGTGTGCCCGGCTCATGTCAACGACTGGGGGACAAGGCATGTTCACATGCAAGTGCCGAAAGATGTATACTGGACGGTGTAAATGTATCAAGGCTGGAGTGACATGCATCAGTAGATGTCATAAAGGGGTGGCCTGCAATAATAAATAAGTGTCGCACTGGATCAGTGTGTTCTTGAGTTGAGTTTGTTTCACTTCACCATTACATTGCAAGGCTCATGAAATTCATCGTCAGACAATGTTTCCAAGGGGTGAACGCAAGGGTGGGGTGAGGTAAAGAAGAGGCGACCTCAGCATGACTGTGTAAGCATTTTCCGGTTGAGTTACCAATACTTTGCACGCATCATTTCACACGGGACTTTGCACATGCCAAGTTGACTTGCCAAGTTGACGTCACTTTGCTGGATATTTCGCACTTGGCCTGACTTCGCACTTGGACTGGGAGCATAAACGCCCGTCCATTCGCAAACGGCCTAGGCCAACTGCAATAACGCAAATGGACTAGTCCATTCGCAAACGGCCTAGTCCAAGTGCGTTATCGCACTTGGACTAGGCCATTCGCGAATGGACTAGCCTTCGCACTTGGCCCGCAACATATCAACTATAGCTTGTTTAGAATGTCGATTTGCCGGAGAAAAGAGAAGAGGGAGTCAATCAATGCTTCTTCAGAATCACCAAGAAGAGATGCCAATGTGAAAGGAAGTGCTTTTTGATTGCATATATCTATGAGTCTTGCTCTTTGTGTACAAAACTTTCTACACTCTACAATGATGTGGGTTATTGATTGTGCACAATTACATAATTCACATCTAGGACGAAGGTCTTTGGAATATATGTAACCGTGAGTGTAGAAAGTGTGACCTATTCGCATTCTCGCCAAAGCCTTTTCTTCTACTCTATTTTCTCGGTTTGACGTGTACCAAACTTCAACTTTGGGTTTCAGGTGCTTGAGATGATTATATTGTGGCAACTGTGCCCATTGTTCTTGCCATGTTTTAAAAACCGCCTGCCTAATGGACGATAATGGACGATAGATTGATACTCGACAGGGATATTTGTGATATTTGCGAGAGAAAGTGCATCTTTCGCTGCTTCGTCTGCTTTGACGTTTCCATGTATGCCGCAATGTCCTGGCACCCAAAGGAAGTGCACGCGTTTTGCTCTGTTTGACATATTGTGTAACTTGTTGTATATATGTATGAGAAGAGGCGATGATGGACGTGCAATTTGTAATGATTGAATCACAGATCGCGAATCGGAGCAAATCATAGTTTCCATCCAAGGCCTTTCGCTGACAAAGTCGATTGCCATAAGGATTGCGTGGAGTTCGGCAACAAATATACTAGTCCCATTTTGTAAACGAATTTTCACAACATGAGATTCTGACGGATCGACGACAGCATTGGCAACGCGATCGCCGGCCTTGGAACCATCTGTGTAAATAAACTTATGTGTGGAGAATGCCTGTCGTGTTTGAATAAATCTCTGCTGTAATTCACTGTCTGTGAAGGTGGTTTTGGGGTTATCAATGAGAAATGAAACCTTCCAGGTTTTCTCTAACCAAGGAGGGTGTTGTAGTGTTGGTAGAGGAAGTATATTTGGTTGCACGAAGTCAATGTCACGACAGAATTTCTTAATCCTTGATGCAATTGTAAGCCCAGAACGCCGTTCCGCTGGGCCAATACGGTTGTGATGTATAGAAGGGAGAATTTGTAAAGACTTAAATGCATTGTGATCTGGATGGAACCTAACTTTGCTAGCGTATCTCAGTGTTTGCTCAATTCGCCTAAACTGCAACGGTGTTATAACAGATTCAACCAGCAACGAGGGAATTGGACTTGTTTTCATCGCACCTGTTGCGATTCGGATGAAAGAGTTCTAGATCACATCAAGTCCTTTTAATACGCCGTCACTTCCACCTGCATAAACAGCAGAGCCATATTCTATTATTGGTAATACAATCGTTCTATACAATTGAAGAAGTGTTTGCCGATCTGCCCCAAAATCGGTACCTGATATCCCGGCAGTTGCTGGGGTATTTCGCCACCCACCGTTTGCTGGGGGGGGGCGTTAAACGCCCCCAGCCGATAACTCGAGAACCAATAGGCGCAGCGAAACGCACGAGGCGGCAAACGAAAGAACGCGACGAGACGCTTCAGATGAGTACTTTAAAGTTGAATTTTCAGGTCACAGGTCGGGTCAAGGTCAGGTCAAACACCTGAAATCGGGCTTTCAGTAGCATTGACTTCAGGACTTCGCAATGGGCGCCTCTCATCATAAACTCTGTCAAAACGGTGCACAATCCATCATATAAGGCCTACAAGAGTGTCAGCTCCATGTAGGGGTTAGTCAAGCATAGGTCAGGGTCAAGGTCAGGTCAACCGGGTAGGCACATATCCCCAAAAATCAAAACTGATATTCGCAGCCTGTGACACATGTTTTATGGGTAATTTGGGGCGTAGAACACGATGGTGACATTCATTTTATCATATGTGTACGTGTTTGGCTCAAAAAGTTCAATTTAAGAAATTCATGTATCATGGTCGTGAAGTAGTCAAGAGAAATTGCCAAGATTCAGTTCAAGATTTTGGAAAATGCGGAACGATAATCAATAATCGAAGATAGCCATTTGATTGTTCATAGTATTGGCAGTCTAATGGCGTTTACGGCATGTCTGTATGTCTATTCTGTGATTTTATATGATTTTTTGAACATATGCCGTTTTTGGTCGAAAACTCAGAAATCATGACGTCACTTGAACCTCGATATCTCAAAAATTTTCCGACCGATTTTTTTGAAACTTTGTAACAATAAACTTAAATCAATTCCCTACAGGTACCCAAAATTTGGCGCGCCTGCGGCGCGCCGTTTTTATGCTATGGCCCGGCGAAAAAAGTGGGGGCGTTTAACGCCCCCCCCCAGCAACTCGCGGGATATGCATCGGAATAAATTGAGTCTTCTACTACATTTTGTTTTAACATAGGGGAGAGTGGGGTAATTTGGCCGCTTTTTTTTAGAAAACGATGTAACTTAAAATTGACGACACATTTCTGCATTTTCTCAACGCTGGCAGGTGTCGCATTCATTTTACTTTACTGGACAGTGAACTTGAAATGATAGAGTAATTACTTATATTGAAATTGTGACGCATTACAAAGGTCTGCAAGGCGGCCAAATTGCCCCACTAGCAGGGTTATTTGGCCGAGGGTGTGGGGCAATTTGGCCGGTGTTAGTTTACGGTCGGGATTTTCTGTTATATTGCGAGTCAGCTTCAGATTCAGCAATGACGTGTGTCCTATGACGCATTTACCACATTTTGGAGGTTGACTCATGGGGTCACAGGGGTCAAAATAGCCAAATTAGCGGCTCTAGATGCGTAGACAGTTTTTTACGAATAACTTTTGAAGTAATCAAGCTAGACCAAAACTTCGAGTACCATCGTAATTCCCTCGTCATTCCGCATCGAAACATATATGTGTTGACCTCGAGAAGTCAAGGTCAAAGGTTGACCTCAAGTCACGTTACCTCAGATCGCTTGACCTCAAGGTCACGTGATTTCAAGGTCATCATGCATATCATTCGATGCGCCTTGGCGAGCTGAACAGACTGAGACCATTTGTGCGGCTGTACCATTTTTATGTAAGGATTTATTAGCAAAAAACGTTTGGTAACCTTTGGTGACGTCACATGCTCTTACAGTTGACCAATCGGAAGTAAGTCATCAAAGTAGTCAAAGTTGGTCATGAATCATGTCATTTATGGTACAATTGACCATGAAAACTCGGCCGTCCCAGCATAGTGACCATGAGCGCACCGGCCAAGTTGCCCCGCTAGTCCCGGCCAAATTACCCCATATGGCCATTCTGAAAATTTTTGTGTATAAAGTCATCACGGCTATACGGAATTAGATGAAATTGCTCTTGGAACCGCTGAACACCCCCAAGAATGGCGCTATAATGTCTGAATTCGTTTTTAGCCCAAATACTACATGTTATACAACTTTGTAAGCAGAAGTAAAAGTTACCATTTTCTAATGAAATTAACGTTTTATTAATTTTGAATACAACTACGAGGGGCAAAGTTTTGACATTTGTCCTCCAGTTATTTCTACCCATGACAAATGAATAGAGACTAGAGTTATTTCACTCACTTTTATTAGACATCGTACAGGTGGGGGCGGCCAATTTACACCACCGGCCAAATTACCCCACTCTCACCTACTTCACGTGTTTAGCCATAGACAGCCTAGTGTCTAAAACTACTCCAAGGAATTTGAACGAGTTAACACGTGGTATGATGTGGCCAGATAAACGTAGGTGAGAAGGTTCTAGCATTCTAGTGTTTTTTTTTGTGAAAACCATCACTGCAGACTTTGTGGGTGAAAAAATACAACCATTCTTAGAGGACCATTCGTCAAGTTTGTTAAGCACTGATTGCAGACGTGGAATGGAGTACTGCGAATCGGTATCAGTACACCATATTGCGCAATCGTCTGCAAACAGTGAGTGTTGTATGTCGGATGGAGTGTTGTCAAAAAGATCATTTATCATGATATTAAACAGCAGTGGAGACAAACAACTACCTTGTGGTAAACCATTTTCGAAAGAAAAAGTATTTGAAGAAATGGAGCGAAAACGTAACTGAAAACTGCGAGCGCCAGTGAGAAATCCAATCAAGTAGTGAGCGAGGTGTCCACGAATACCAAGTTTGTGAAGCTTAAGTATTAAGAATGGACGGAAAACCATGTCGTAAGCGCGAGTAATATCCAAGAAAACGGCAGTTGTGTGTGATTTATGTTTAAAACCTTTGCGTATGTCTGTTTCGAGCCGTATAATGTGATCCAAAGTGCTGTGATGTTTTCGGAACCCGCTTTGATACTTAGACAATAGTTGACTGCTTTCCAAAAACCATTCTAGACGCTTTCCGACCATGCGTTCGAATATTTTGCCGAAACAGCTTGTCAGAGAAATCGGGCGATAACTCCCTGGATCTTTCCTATTTTTTCCCAGGCTTCAGCAATGCTATAACTAAAGCCTCCTTCCACTCTTCTGGAAAAACCTGTTTTTCCCATAAGTCGTTAAAAGTGTGTAAAATAAAATCGAAAGCGCTGTTTGGAAGATGTCGGAAGAACTGATAATGTAATTGATCAGGTCCGACAGATGTGTTCCCCGTCGATGTGATTGCATCTCGAAGCTCCGATGAAGTGAATAAAGTGTTATATTGTTCCGTATTGTCAGACATGAATGCATTTGGCGGAAGACGAACATGTCTTCGAGCATGTTCGAGAAATCCAGGTCGGTATTGCTGTGTTGAGCTATGCTGAGCTATGGTTTGGGCGATGGTATTTACTATGTTTTGTGGCTCTGAAATAGTCATGTTATTAACTTGTAAGATTGGAAGAGAAGGGAAGCATCTCTTACCCGATAGTGAGCGTACTAAATTCCTTATTTTGCTTAACGGTGTGCGATAGTTAAGCTGGGTGAGGAAAGATTTCCAAGAGGCTTTTTTGGTTTCTCGGATAATCTTTTTACACCTTGCTCTCTCTTTATTTCGGAGGATAAGTGTGATGTTGTTTCTATGGCGTAAGTATAAACGAAAAGCTCGTTTACGTTTTGCTATTGCACGAGCTACATCTTGCGACCACCATGGAACTCGTTTACGATTTGATGCTGGATTCGTCTTCGGGATGGATCCTTCTGCCGCTGTTAATATGGTATCTGTGAGAAATTTAATGCCTTGTTCTGGAGCCTGAAAATGTTCGTGATCTATTTCGCAGAAGTTCTGGAACTTTTCCCAATCAGCTTTCTTCAGATTCCAACGAGGAAGAGAGCGGGGAACAACGTCAGCATCAGAGGAGAATGTTGTTTGTAACTGAATTGGATAATGATCACTATGATGGATATCATTATCAATGGACCAATCAAATAAAACACTTATTTGTGAAGAGCATATGGATAGGTCGATCGCCGATTCGCTATTATGAGATAGCGAGAAGAATGTGTTTTGTCCCTTGTTGAGAAGAACGAGCTGGTGATCATCAATAAATCGTTCGACGATATCACCCCGCTCGTCTGCTATTAACGCGTCACGACCCCAAAGCGGGTTATGCGCGTTAAAATCACCAAGCAGGAGAAAGGGGTGTTTGAATTGCGAAATAAGGTTGGTGAGGTGCCTATGCAAAGTACTATTATCTGTGTCTGGTGGAATATAAATAGAGCAAACGTCGATGTTTCTTCCGTTCATTTTTATTGTACAAGCTACAGCTTGTAATGGAGTGTTCAGTATTACTTGATCATGAACATAATCATTACAAATGTATAAAGCGGTGCCACCGTGGCGCCGCTCACCATCAGTCTCATCGTATCGGTACAGAGAGTAGTTAAATAAAGAAAAGTTGTAGGGGTCTGTTGGAAGAAGCCAAGTTTCTTGCAAAGCAATAATGATGGGCGCTAGAAGTAAAAAGAACATTTTGCTTTCGGCCCAGTTTGAAACTAGGCCTCGGCAGTTCCACTGGAGTAGGCTGTTTATTGTGTTTCTAAGAGAGAGTATTTGTTAGACACACCACGACGGGGCGAAGCCCAACTTGACGCACGGTTGTGGCCCATTGCTACTCTGATAGGTGGACGTGATGTGCGTGTGCCTGTAGACTGTCGATCATCTCCTGGGGGCTGGGGGCGGGGTCCTTTCGAGCGCTGGACTTTTGTCCAGGCTGCCGTGGAGCGAGCAGCTCCGGCAGAGGGCTTGTTCTGCTGAGCGATCTCTGGTGAAGCCTCAGGCTGTGACTCGGGAGGAGAGGAAGGCATCGGGTCACCAAAAATGGTCTCCGTCGCGTCGCTGGTGTTTGTGGATGTGGTCGTCGACGCAGTCAAGGGCTTCAGACACTGCAGAGGGGGAAGTGCCGAGATCGGGTCCGTCTGCGTACTGCACGAAGTGGACTGAGTAGTGGCGGCCTTGGCATTAGACCGACCGGGAGCCGGGGTGGCAGCCTCTGCCTCAACGCGTCGGCGGGCGTCGGGATAAGAGCAGCCGGACTTAGCCTTGACTTCGCAGATTCGTTTTTTCCTTTTTCCACGTGGGGGCACTGTGAGGAGGAGACGGAGTGATCTGTGCTACCACAGCTCAAGCAAGAGACTGGCTTAGAACATTCGGAGTTCTCATGAGGGGACTCACCACATCTCTGACAGCGAGCAGCCTGACGACAAGTGGAGCTTCCATGTCCGAATCGTTGGCACTTGAAGCACCGGAGTGGATTTGGGATGAACACCCGGACATCTTTTTTGAGCCAACCAATGGCTATCTTTTCGGGCAGGGTCGTGGTTTCGAACGTGAGAACGAGCAGGCTGGTGTCCCGTCGCTGACCATCACGGAAGGTCGTGAGGCGTCGGATGTGAGACACACCCTCTCCCCTCAGCTCTGACAGGATCTCATCCTCGGACATGTGACGGAGTTCTGGAGCGAAAATCGTGCCTTTAGAAGAGTTGCGGGCCTGGTGGAGGGATACCGTTACGTCCTTGCCACAGAAAACTTTTGTCTTCAGGAGTGCCTTGGTGTCTCTCCGGTTGTGAGTTTTGATGACTAGCGTACCGTTCGCTGGGGCTTCAATGTCGGGGCCATGTTGTCCACAGATAGCAGCGATCTGCTTCTGAGGCCAGAAAACGTTGATCTTCCGGAAAGAGAAGTCACTATCGCTAGCCTTCACTACCAGATAAGAGCCGTCGAGAGACAAGTATGGTTCGAGTGGAGATCGATCGACAGAAGCACAGGCAGGTGCGTTGGCCAAGTTCGTGCGCGGGTCAGAGCTCCGGGAGTGGTCGGTGGACGGGCGAGGGTCATGGCTCCGGGCGAGGTCGGTAGACGAGCGAGGGTCAGAGTGCCGGGCGGGGTCAGAGGTCAGGTCAGCGGTCAGGGCGTGGTCAGTGGACGAGCGAGGGTCGGTACCGGGTAGATCAGTCGAAGGGTGGGTAGAGGAGGGAGGGTTGACGGTCTGGCGGGAGTCGGTATCCATGGCAGAGGGAGGAGTCGGATTCAGAGGGGAGTCAGAGTCGGAATCAGATAAGGAGTCGGATAGCGGGCGCTGACGGCGCCGCTTCCCCATCGTGGGGCAACTGGATGCGGTTGTGGGCAGTGAAGGAGAGTGGGTGGAACAACTGGTAAAAGGTTGGATGTGAGGGGTGGGGACGCGCGTAGGAGAGCTCTCAAAACAAACCCGTGAAATGCCAACTGCCGAAGCAAGTTAACGATCACCTTAGCCTGTGACAAATGTATATGTTACAGGCAATGTGTGGAATCAGGCATTCTATAGAATGCCTAGGCATTCTATAGAATGCCTGACCGACCAGGCATTCTATAGAATCCCTAGGTATTCTATAGAATGCCTGACCCACCAGGGATTCTATAGAATCCCTAGGCATTCTATAGAATGCCTGATTTTCAGGCATTCTATAGAATGCCTGGGAAATATACGTATCTTACCAACAAATGAGTGAAGGCTGTATAAGATTATGAGTGCGAACCGATATGCAACGTTATTATTTCTGCCAGGCTACCTTGCGGTCAGCTATGTTAAATGTTCATTCAGTCAATTTTTCATGTCAGGTATTCAATCTAACCTTATTAGGTCAAACTGTAGATCATCTTTTAGGCTTTCATTCGGAGAGTACTGAGTCTCGACGCTAGAAAGACGATGGTGTTGATGTCATTATCGGAAACGCATTTGGTCAAAATTCCGCGAAGAAAAAAGTTTGCAAAGCGTCCATTTTTGGAGGATTTGCCCCCCGGAAGACATAGCATCGATTTACGGCCAAACTGGAGAAAATGCAGTTTCGAGTCAAAAATGGCCAATGACCTAAAAATGGCTTAACTACATAGTTGTTTTAGATTTGGCATCCTTAGGAACATTGCCAAAGCATTACTGGAGTCCAATTTCATTATTTTGACGACCGTTCGAACACCGCAAGGCTCAGAAGTCAAGTTGGAAGGGGAGATCGAACAACACCTAATCCGGCTCTTGTTACGGCCGGGCCACCGCCCGGGCGTCGAATAATGAACCATTTATTCAGTTTATTCCCTGACATTGCAGTGTAGGTTAAGCTTAGCTGCCCATGTATATTTAGAGTAGTTACACGAAGTGCTTATGACGATGTAAGATGGTGCTTTTTTGTTATATTCCTCACCGTCATTTCTAGCATCAGAACAAACCCATCGTAATTTGTAAGCACTTTCGATTCTAGCTTACGGTTCACCCGCCCAGCCAACACTCCACTAGCCCTCCGAGGGTAACCGTTTGAGCGACTGGTTGGCCTGTCCCTTGCGCCGTGGCTCTCCCGTGCCAACGGGATTGGATCAGTTGCTGCTTGCGGCGCACCATTTGGTGGCTGGCATAGCCCAATTTCTCCCTCGCTTCCTCTCTTATATCTCATTGCCCTGAAATGGTTTCAGGCGACGATTGGCCTAATTCAACAAATAATTTTGGAGTGCTGTTTGGGACAATCAGAATACTTGGGCATTCTATAGAATGCCTGGGAGCTTAAGCCAGGCATTCTATAGAATGCCTAAGCAGTCAGGGATTCTATAGAATGCCTAGGGATTCTATAGAATGCCTGGTCGGTCAGGTATTCTATAGAATGCCTAGGCATTCTATAGAATACCTGATTCCACACATTGCCTGTAACATATATATTTGCTGGTCTTTTTTATACTGGCTCCAAATGGAGACGGAGTCTGTGCACCGCTCTCGCCGTCCGCAGCACACCAGGAGTAACCCGGCGTCACCTGTGCCGAGCACGAGATGAACTCCAGCACCATCTAGCGGCAGTCATCCGAAGCTCCCAGCCCGCCGTAGAACCCACTGATCCACAGCCCTCGTCACCGTGATGACCGAAATTAGTAAATTGCTATGAAATTAAACCGCATCCAGGAAGCCAATAATTGACACGGACACATGTACTTAGCCGTTTAGCGAATAACTTAGCTGTTTTTGAAGAGTTCAGACAGAACTTTCTAGATAAATGGTCATCAGTAGTGTACCTACATGTCTCCCATCGCACATGATCAGGCTAGTTCAAAAGTCAAACACTTTTAGGCGTTGAATTAAAAAATACGTTTTTTGAAGACCTGTGCACATATGATCTCCAGAACGTTGATTTGCATATCCAATAGAGGTTCGATAGCCCTGTATATGTGTCATCTCATACAAAGAGAGGGGTTCGTGGTTAAATGTTACAGCATGTAAACGTGTAGTGATAACGTTATTCCTAGTTTTCATGGTCTGGAAGATGTATAAAAACGGTTGTGTATCGAATAATGTATACAGTTCGCCAGACACCAGAACATCTGTATTTTCCAGATGACCTGAGGCGTATTGACGTCGCAGTTGGCGGTGAGCTGAGACACCGAGAGGGGTCTGCTTTTGAATTGAGCTAGGTAAGTTGTGTAGCAAGGGAATGGAAGGGAGGGGGGCGTGGTACGCACTGCTGCATCGTTGCGGTTCATCAACCACCGCAGTCCGCTGTCGTTCAGCTGGTTGTAGAAGAACAGAGCTATTTGCTGCTGTAATGAACTCGATAGTAGAGCTGGTAGAGCAGGGGAGCTTGAGAGTCTTGGAAAAGATCCCGAGAGAGATCTAGAGAGAGATCCAGGTAGTGATGAAGATGAGATCCTGAGATAGATGTATGGATCCACCTGGTAGGGATGTAGGTATCCAGATAGAGATCTTGAGATGTAAGTCTAGATCCACCTGAGAGAGAGAGAGAGATGTAGATCTCCACCTTGCGTACAAATACATCTGATGGAAGATGCTTTTTGATTTAGGCACTTGATGATTCTGTTCATTGTATAGACTATGATGCACGAGATGCTTCTTCACTGCTCGGATTAGGGATGACGGGATCCGATCAGCTGGGTTTGCGGCACAGATGGGCAGGTGAAGGACAGGGCATTCGAAGTCCCGATGACCACTGCCAAACTTATGGGTGGTAATTACATTGATTAATTGAATGTGATCATTCGTCCAGTCACCCATTCCTATATCTCTGGCCTCCCTATTACGAAAATTGCCCACTTAGTTCGTATTAGCGTTGCTAGTTTAATTGCCCTCGAGAATCATTAGCTTGACTGCCCAACCTGAGCTCTGCTTAACTCCTATCGGCCTTATCCTAAGATTTGTCCTTCATCATTCTTACGCTCATCCACACAAAGCATTTGCCCTCCATTCACTCGCCCCAATCGATTTAGCAGCCCCCGAAATTCCCTCCGATAGTGTTAGGTGTCTGGCTGACGACGATCTCCCCGGCGAGATAAATGTCTCTTTCCGAAATCCATATGCATGCTCCGCTAACCGGCGACAAAGATACTTATCGCAGGGCCGTCCAGAATAATTGCACAAATATCCACCCTACTAATTTATGGGATTCACTACACGTCCGATAGACTTATGGTACACACATACACGATTTATATCCGACTTATCTCTCTACCGGGAGAGATTACCTATGCCCTCTTCCGGTCCGCGTGTAACATTCCCGTTCACGACCCAGGGACCACAGTTCATATCCTGGAACTATCCTTAAACCATGGGATTTACTCTTCAAGGCCTTACGTGTCCTGGAGTACATTCTTCCCTCCCCTGAGGCTGTCCAGTACCGATCAAAGTACCTTTACGAAATAAGTATGAGGACTTATCCGGGACACTACGGCTCAACTTATCCGCCCTTTGGGTGACTCACCCCTGACCTTCGGCTTACTGCCTTTGGCATAACTTACTCTCCACTGCACTGTGCCAATCTTCCCCTTCCCCCTGCCGTAGAAACCTCTCACTGCCTTCTCACCCAGTGTTACCTAAGCGGGAAAATTAACAGTGGCCGGTACCACTGGCGGAAAACGTGCATATGCCCTGCGTACGTGACGGTGTGTCCCTCTTAACATTCCGGTCTGGACGTGGGTTTAGAGAAGTGCATCTGTGTCTCATACAGTCATGCTGGTAAACGTTACGCCATAGGAGACGGGCAAACAAGCCGTCTGTGCCTCACAATGCCCTGTGCCAATATTGGTGGAATAATTATTGGCGCTAACTCGCAAGAACACGAATAACAGAAACGCATTATTTATCCAAACCAAATCGTAATCTCAAGTCATAACTTCTGCTGCACACGTGAATCCAACCATCAGTTCTCGTATACAATCCTAGTAGACCTTGAACCGCTCTTGATTTAATCAGATGATCTAGAACCAATTAGTACGCACCGATCTGCCGTCTGGTTGTGATCCACCGTATCATAGTGAATTACTGAATGCTCAAACGGAAATGACTCCTTGAAACTCGTTCGATAGCTTCTGACGGGCTACTAGTTACCTATACAAATTATCTTTATAAAGTGCCAGAACATTGTCATAGGGGTCCCTAGCCTTTCATAGAAAATCTAATTTAAATCATCCTATTAGCAGTAACCAATGCACATCAAACGAACTGCAGTCCTAGATATCATATAGCATGTCATATTTAAAATTATGCATTAACTGTTTACGTTCTTATCCCGTTGCAACTTTCCACAACTAACCATGTTTCTATACGATGACCTTCACCTACCGCACGCGCCCCAATTACGGCTAACCCACTGCCCCTGTTGTGGCTGCTCCTCGCGCCCTCTGGCGGCTCAACGCCCGCGTCGGGGACGACGAATGCCACGGCCGCCGGCCGGCGCCGCGTCGACAGCGTCAGTCACAGTCACGCCGTTATGGGCGCGTCAACACTCGCGGTACAGTGCTCGTGCGTGTTTTCTCTTCTGGCCGGGTAGATTCACCGGATGTGTCAGTGAGTGTGAATCTGGTAAAATATCGCTGCAATATCTCCCCGTTCGACATCTCATCGGTTCCGTTCTACGTAAGTTTTCTTTAAATAACTTCTTTCCCCATTTAATCGTTTCCCAACAAAGATGATCTCTTCTAGTATTTATTCTACAGAAGCACAACGATCGGTACCTATATTAGTCGCATATTAGTTCTAACCACAAGCAATTCTACATCTACCTATTACTCGACATTTCGCAATTTCAATGACGCAAAGTACAAGGACCAGCTAAAGTCGCAAAAGTGTCAAACCGTCGACCTCAAACCACTACTCTCAACTCTGCACCTAAGTAACAGAAGAAATTCCGCCGTAAGCTCAAGCATTCGTATCTGTTGAAAATCATAACTCATAGCCATATTCGTAGATCGATCGCATGAATCAGTCGCCGCCTTAAAACATTATATTCCTATTTCACCGTATTCACCTGTTCTATAATTGATTTTGACTTCACAATTAATTCCTACAGTAATATCACCAATAATTTCGCAATGCAACTTTTAGTGAATTAAGCACGAATCTACACCATTAATTTCACAAACGAATTCCAACCTCAAATCGCACTTGACCACCGCCGATTATAATAAATCGAACGAACCAGTTTGACCAAAGACAATGACATATTCAATGTTGTCACGCATCCTGTCATCAATTTCAGCGTTCGTGACACTGAGCTGCTTATTCAAATTTTAGGATTTCGCTCACGGCCTAATCGTGAATTCCAACGGACAATAACGATTCGCTGGCGACTCTGACATGACCTCGAAATTCAGATCCTAATATGCTACTAGGGTGTCTGGACCAACAAGTTCAAAGTAATTTAAGTTTTCCAATTCCAATTGAGAGTGCATTTTATGGCAACCGAAAATGTTTGGCAGTCGTCACGGCACGGCAAGCTGGGCAGAGGGGGGGGGGGGGGTGGGCAAGGATCAGGGATTGAGCAGACTTTTCAACAACACTCACATTCTGGAGTTTCTCTGCGCTTCCGCTTCTCAGTGTGGTCACAAGCGTCGGCGGTTGTCCTCCGGCTCTGGTCGGTCGAACTGAAGAGGCTTCTCGCGGGTGACCCCGGACCGACGGCGGCCTCCAGATGGCGTCTCCGGCTCCGGCTGCAGACTGTGACTCTCGGCTGCTCGACTGTGATTCCCCCTCTGGTTGGGTGGCGCACCCTTTTATAGTTGGGGGGAGGGGTGACTGCCACGCCCTTGCGACGTCATCTTCCTCTGCCTTCTTCTGGTGGGTGGGGCTGTAAGATGGCGCCCTCTGTCCTGTTTAGTCACCTTGCTCCTCTGTGCCTGCAATTTTTGGCCGTCGAATCGTCTTGGTGTTGAGTGCTTTATCATTTTAATAATCGCTGGCATAAAACAATCCCCGAAAGGTTTGTGATTTTCGAGTTTTAATTTTGATTCTTCATTTTCATTTTATTCAAACTTTTGTTTCCTTCCGTTTCGTCTGCCGCCAACGCCCCTGTGACGTCACTCCTGCTCCGCCCACCGTACCGGGGCGTGGCCGTAACGCAGCGCCTTCTTCCTCTGCGGAGATCTCTGGAACTACAGGTCATTGCTTGCGGCTTGTTGTGGAGGTCACCTTCAAGGCGTTCTGCCGGGTCACTCACCCTGGGTTGTTGTACCCCGACAAAGGAGGCTGTGTGCTCCAGCCGGCATCCATCCTTTACACTGCTCCATGATTTGATGACGTATCTTGCTGATCCAGCGCTCCCAGCCGTTATCTGTCCTCGGCGTGGGTCCACGAGCTGTTGACAGTGTTACTGATCCAGCTGTTACTTGTTGGGATTCGAATCGTTCATCCTGCGGTAGCTGTCTCCAAAAGCGCGCGTCTTAATGGGAGTTTAACGGCTGCCCATAGCGAAGACCTCTGGAACTACTGCGTTTTTGCTTGCCATAGGATCTTCCTGGTTGTGCCATTCCCACCATGTGACTCAGCGCGGTGCAGCTGTTGTGGTACCTGACAGAGTACGTGACAAGTGACAGAGTACCTTAACGTGCTCGCTCGCCGCCGCCGCCGGCCGCGGTCCTGACGTAGCTTGTTGACTCAGCTGTGCCTCGACGGTTCGTACTGATGTAGGCGGCATCGTCTTCTCGCAGATGTGTCTACTGCGGCTATTCCCACGGACAGTGCTCGTTGCGGGAGATGGAGAAAAGTGATGTGTGGGGATGGTGGGCCTGGTGACTGGGGGGGGGGGGGGTGAATAATGAGAGGGGAGGGGAGCGCAGCAGTAGCGCTCCGCTCAGCTGTGCGTCACCCGGTAGCAGCGATGGGTGAGTGAATGGAGGGCTAGGCCTGTGACCGGACTGCGAGGGGGGGGAGACTGCCGGACCAAGCCGTGCCGAAAAGATTCTACGTTAAATGTTAAAGATGTAGCGTGCTACATCTTCAGTCCAAACAACCCTAGTTGCGTCCTCGCAACTCATACAAAAAAGTCACACCCCTTACTCATCTAAATCTACACAATCATGTTAAGTTCCGCAACGCCTACAAAATGACATCGTATACCTAGTACAGTACACACACGCACCTGTTGTTCCTCGTTCCCACCTCAGTTTGTCGCTCACCAGATCCGGGTCACGGGCACCAACCACTTTGGTTAGCCCGATGTCGTCGGTGGCCGTCCGGTAAGCGGCTTCTCAGGAGGGTGAAGACCTCTATGGCAGCCCAGGTGGGCGGCCTCCACAGCAGTTCGGGTAGCAGCCTCCATGGCAGCCCGGGTGGTAGCCTGCCATGGCAGCCTGGGTGGGGCGGCCTCCACGGCAGCCAGGGTGGGGAGCTTCCACAGCAGCCCGGACGGCGGGCTCCATGGCAGCCCGGGTGGGCAGCTTGCACGGCGGCCCATGCGGGCAGCCTACGTGGCAGCCCAGGTGGATGACCCCCGTGGCCGTCCGGGAAGGTGACCTCCATGGCCGACCCTGCCGCGACCTCCGTGGCCGCCCTGGTGGCAGGCTCCGTGGCAGCTCAGGTGAGCGACCTCCATGGCAGCTCAGGTGGGTGACCCCCGAGGCAGCACGCGAGGGCAATGCATCCCCGTGGCAGCCCGGTTGGGTGACCATCGTGGCAGACCCGTGACAGCCTCCGTTGTAGCTCAGGTAGGCGACTTCCGTGGCAGCCCAGGTAGGTGGCCCTCGTGGCAGACCCGGTGACAGCCTCCGTGGTAGCTCAGGTAAGCGACTTCCGCGGCAGCTCAGGTGAGTGACCCCCGAGGCAGCACGCGATGGCAATGCATCCCCCGTGGCAGCTCAGGTAGGCGACTTCCGCGGCAGCTCAGTTGAGTGACCCCCGGGGCAGCACGCGAGGGCAATGCATCCTCCGTGGCAGCACAGGTGACCTCCGTGGCAGCTCAGGTAGCGACCTTTCGGCGGACCAGGTGACAGCCGTCGCAGCAGCCCAGGTGGGTGATCTCTGCAGCAGCCCATCTGAATGGATCGTTTGGCAGTTGGTCTTGCAGCATCCTGGCACCCTCTCCTCGTTCACCAACATGATCAATGATCATCGCCTTGGCTGTGTTGTGAAGACGACCGTGTTTGATTTTGATTCAGTACAGCACGAGCATTCCGCCTGTTCTTCTTCCTCTTCTGTTTTTGATATTGCTGTCCTCTTACCATTAATACTCTAGAAAGTTCGAGCTCTCCTTTGCCATACAACAGCTGATCTTGACTTGTACTTGTTGTACAGCAGAACGTAGAAGAATTGATATGCTGATGCAAACAATTGTCAAGTTTCATTTTCGGCCTGACTTCTGTATTAGTCTGATCCTTTGTTTCATGAGACAGCTTCATTTCCTTATCTTATCTTCAACAACTTCTTCTATGTCCGTTTCAGTATTCGTTAAACCACTTCCTCTCATCAGCCGCCATCATAAGCTTCATCATCTTCACACAGCTTTCTTTAGCTCATCCTCTTTCTTCACGTCGACCCCTGCAGCACGCTCATTTCCACTGCTGCCAGTATTTCGAACACCTGCTCTTTTCTTCAACTGCTTCCTCTTCTCCATACGGTTGACTTTCAATTCATCAACTTCGGGTTCGGCGGCTTGTGCCAGTCTACCAGCTTCACAATTTAAGAATTATCAAATCCCCACGTTTTGGGCGCCATTTGTAGCAAGGGAATGGAAGGGAGGGGGGCGTGGTACGCACTGCTGCATCGTTGCGGTTCATCAACCACCGCAGTCCGCTGTCGTTCAGCTGGTTGTAGAAGAACAGAGCTATTTGCTGCTGTAATGAACTCGATAGTAGAGCTGGTAGAGCAGGGGAGCTTGAGAGTCTTGGAAAAGATCCCGAGAGAGATCTAGAGAGAGATCCAGGTAGTGATGAAGATGAGATCCTGAGATAGATGTATGGATCCACCTGGTAGGGATGTAGGTATCCAGATAGAGATCTTGAGATGTAAGTCTAGATCCACCTGAGAGAGAGAGAGAGATGTAGATCTCCACCTTGCGTACAAATACATCTGATGGAAGATGCTTTTTGATTTAGGCACTTGATGATTCTGTTCATTGTATAGACTATGATGCACGAGATGCTTCTTCACTGCTCGGATTAGGGATGACGGGATCCGATCAGCTGGGTTTGCGGCACAGATGGGCAGGTGAAGGACAGGGCATTCGAAGTCCCGATGACCACTGCCAAACTTATGGGTGGTAATTACATTGATTAATTGAATGTGATCATTCGTCCAGTCACCCATTCCTATATCTCTGGCCTCCCTATTACGAAAATTGCCCACTTAGTTCGTATTAGCGTTGCTAGTTTAATTGCCCTCGAGAATCATTAGCTTGACTGCCCAACCTGAGCTCTGCTTAACTCCTATCGGCCTTATCCTAAGATTTGTCCTTCATCATTCTTACGCTCATCCACACAAAGCATTTGCCCTCCATTCACTCGCCCCAATCGATTTAGCAGCCCCCGAAATTCCCTCCGATAGTGTTAGGTGTCTGGCTGACGACGATCTCCCCGGCGAGATAAATGTCTCTTTCCGAAATCCATATGCATGCTCCGCTAACCGGCGACAAAGATACTTATCGCAGGGCCGTCCAGAATAATTGCACAAATATCCACCCTACTAATTTATGGGATTCACTACACGTCCGATAGACTTATGGTACACACATACACGATTTATATCCGACTTATCTCTCTACCGGGAGAGATTACCTATGCCCTCTTCCGGTCCGCGTGTAACATTCCCGTTCACGACCCAGGGACCACAGTTCATATCCTGGAACTATCCTTAAACCATGGGATTTACTCTTCAAGGCCTTACGTGTCCTGGAGTACATTCTTCCCTCCCCTGAGGCTGTCCAGTACCGATCAAAGTACCTTTACGAAATAAGTATGAGGACTTATCCGGGACACTACGGCTCAACTTATCCGCCCTTTGGGTGACTCACCCCTGACCTTCGGCTTACTGCCTTTGGCATAACTTACTCTCCACTGCACTGTGCCAATCTTCCCCTTCCCCCTGCCGTAGAAACCTCTCACTGCCTTCTCACCCAGTGTTACCTAAGCGGGAAAATTAACAGTGGCCGGTACCACTGGCGGAAAACGTGCATATGCCCTGCGTACGTGACGGTGTGTCCCTCTTAACATTCCGGTCTGGACGTGGGTTTAGAGAAGTGCATCTGTGTCTCATACAGTCATGCTGGTAAACGTTACGCCATAGGAGACGGGCAAACAAGCCGTCTGTGCCTCACAATGCCCTGTGCCAATATTGGTGGAATAATTATTGGCGCTAACTCGCAAGAACACGAATAACAGAAACGCATTATTTATCCAAACCAAATCGTAATCTCAAGTCATAACTTCTGCTGCACACGTGAATCCAACCATCAGTTCTCGTATACAATCCTAGTAGACCTTGAACCGCTCTTGATTTAATCAGATGATCTAGAACCAATTAGTACGCACCGATCTGCCGTCTGGTTGTGATCCACCGTATCATAGTGAATTACTGAATGCTCAAACGGAAATGACTCCTTGAAACTCGTTCGATAGCTTCTGACGGGCTACTAGTTACCTATACAAATTATCTTTATAAAGTGCCAGAACATTGTCATAGGGGTCCCTAGCCTTTCATAGAAAATCTAATTTAAATCATCCTATTAGCAGTAACCAATGCACATCAAACGAACTGCAGTCCTAGATATCATATAGCATGTCATATTTAAAATTATGCATTAACTGTTTACGTTCTTATCCCGTTGCAACTTTCCACAACTAACCATGTTTCTATACGATGACCTTCACCTACCGCACGCGCCCCAATTACGGCTAACCCACTGCCCCTGTTGTGGCTGCTCCTCGCGCCCTCTGGCGGCTCAACGCCCGCGTCGGGGACGACGAATGCCACGGCCGCCGGCCGGCGCCGCGTCGACAGCGTCAGTCACAGTCACGCCGTTATGGGCGCGTCAACACTCGCGGTACAGTGCTCGTGCGTGTTTTCTCTTCTGGCCGGGTAGATTCACCGGATGTGTCAGTGAGTGTGAATCTGGTAAAATATCGCTGCAATATCTCCCCGTTCGACATCTCATCGGTTCCGTTCTACGTAAGTTTTCTTTAAATAACTTCTTTCCCCATTTAATCGTTTCCCAACAAAGATGATCTCTTCTAGTATTTATTCTACAGAAGCACAACGATCGGTACCTATATTAGTCGCATATTAGTTCTAACCACAAGCAATTCTACATCTACCTATTACTCGACATTTCGCAATTTCAATGACGCAAAGTACAAGGACCAGCTAAAGTCGCAAAAGTGTCAAACCGTCGACCTCAAACCACTACTCTCAACTCTGCACCTAAGTAACAGAAGAAATTCCGCCGTAAGCTCAAGCATTCGTATCTGTTGAAAATCATAACTCATAGCCATATTCGTAGATCGATCGCATGAATCAGTCGCCGCCTTAAAACATTATATTCCTATTTCACCGTATTCACCTGTTCTATAATTGATTTTGACTTCACAATTAATTCCTACAGTAATATCACCAATAATTTCGCAATGCAACTTTTAGTGAATTAAGCACGAATCTACACCATTAATTTCACAAACGAATTCCAACCTCAAATCGCACTTGACCACCGCCGATTATAATAAATCGAACGAACCAGTTTGACCAAAGACAATGACATATTCAATGTTGTCACGCATCCTGTCATCAATTTCAGCGTTCGTGACACTGAGCTGCTTATTCAAATTTTAGGATTTCGCTCACGGCCTAATCGTGAATTCCAACGGACAATAACGATTCGCTGGCGACTCTGACATGACCTCGAAATTCAGATCCTAATATGCTACTAGGGTGTCTGGACCAACAAGTTCAAAGTAATTTAAGTTTTCCAATTCCAATTGAGAGTGCATTTTATGGCAACCGAAAATGTTTGGCAGTCGTCACGGCACGGCAAGCTGGGCAGAGGGGGGGGGGGGGGTGGGCAAGGATCAGGGATTGAGCAGACTTTTCAACAACACTCACATTCTGGAGTTTCTCTGCGCTTCCGCTTCTCAGTGTGGTCACAAGCGTCGGCGGTTGTCCTCCGGCTCTGGTCGGTCGAACTGAAGAGGCTTCTCGCGGGTGACCCCGGACCGACGGCGGCCTCCAGATGGCGTCTCCGGCTCCGGCTGCAGACTGTGACTCTCGGCTGCTCGACTGTGATTCCCCCTCTGGTTGGGTGGCGCACCCTTTTATAGTTGGGGGGAGGGGTGACTGCCACGCCCTTGCGACGTCATCTTCCTCTGCCTTCTTCTGGTGGGTGGGGCTGTAAGATGGCGCCCTCTGTCCTGTTTAGTCACCTTGCTCCTCTGTGCCTGCAATTTTTGGCCGTCGAATCGTCTTGGTGTTGAGTGCTTTATCATTTTAATAATCGCTGGCATAAAACAATCCCCGAAAGGTTTGTGATTTTCGAGTTTTAATTTTGATTCTTCATTTTCATTTTATTCAAACTTTTGTTTCCTTCCGTTTCGTCTGCCGCCAACGCCCCTGTGACGTCACTCCTGCTCCGCCCACCGTACCGGGGCGTGGCCGTAACGCAGCGCCTTCTTCCTCTGCGGAGATCTCTGGAACTACAGGTCATTGCTTGCGGCTTGTTGTGGAGGTCACCTTCAAGGCGTTCTGCCGGGTCACTCACCCTGGGTTGTTGTACCCCGACAAAGGAGGCTGTGTGCTCCAGCCGGCATCCATCCTTTACACTGCTCCATGATTTGATGACGTATCTTGCTGATCCAGCGCTCCCAGCCGTTATCTGTCCTCGGCGTGGGTCCACGAGCTGTTGACAGTGTTACTGATCCAGCTGTTACTTGTTGGGATTCGAATCGTTCATCCTGCGGTAGCTGTCTCCAAAAGCGCGCGTCTTAATGGGAGTTTAACGGCTGCCCATAGCGAAGACCTCTGGAACTACTGCGTTTTTGCTTGCCATAGGATCTTCCTGGTTGTGCCATTCCCACCATGTGACTCAGCGCGGTGCAGCTGTTGTGGTACCTGACAGAGTACGTGACAAGTGACAGAGTACCTTAACGTGCTCGCTCGCCGCCGCCGCCGGCCGCGGTCCTGACGTAGCTTGTTGACTCAGCTGTGCCTCGACGGTTCGTACTGATGTAGGCGGCATCGTCTTCTCGCAGATGTGTCTACTGCGGCTATTCCCACGGACAGTGCTCGTTGCGGGAGATGGAGAAAAGTGATGTGTGGGGATGGTGGGCCTGGTGACTGGGGGGGGGGGGGGTGAATAATGAGAGGGGAGGGGAGCGCAGCAGTAGCGCTCCGCTCAGCTGTGCGTCACCCGGTAGCAGCGATGGGTGAGTGAATGGAGGGCTAGGCCTGTGACCGGACTGCGAGGGGGGGAGACTGCCGGACCAAGCCGTGCCGAAAAGATTCTACGTTAAATGTTAAAGATGTAGCGTGCTACAGTTGTCGCTAATACTTTGTGCACCGGTCGGATTCCGCTTAACCCGCGACCGCCTGGGGGGGGGGGGTCGGATCCGACCCCCTCCGTTTTTCTTGAATAACTCATGAACTGCTTACGCTATCAACTTGAAACTTGACATACCTTCTCCCCCATCAATTTAACGTCTCCTGTGCAATTTTTAAGAAAAATTCCAAAAAAAAAATTGAGATATGTCGATTTTGGTGACATGACGTTTTTAGTCAAAAAGTGGTAAATGTTTAAAAAATCGCCAAAAATCAGGGTTTAAAGCAAATTGCAAATTAAGGACATGCACAGACGCAGATCAACGAGTTCTTTAAAATGGCGATCTCGGATTTTCCATAAAATGCGTTTTTCACCCCTACAAATTCAAAAAACTATATTTTTTGGAAAACAGCTAATAAAATCCAAAATTTTGAGAATTTCCCAAAAACCGGAATATATGTTTTAAAGCTCTATTAGAACATTAGATATCCCAAATTTCAACTTTCTATTTTGATTTTTGATCCCCAAATTGTAAAAAAAAGCTCCAACATGCATAGGGCATGGTGACGTCATAAGCATTTTTGTGAATTAGAGGCACTTCTGAACATCGCATGTGAAAACAAATGACACCACTAGATTCCTGGGACAAAGCCCGTCTAGAAAAGTGCATTTTATGTCAAAAATGAAAAGTTGAAAAATTGACCGTTTTTCTTAGCCCTGGTTTAACTTTATGCATGGTATAAACGATTTTTTATGCTTTCAATGCACACTTATCACCAGCACAGTGAATAGCGGTCACATATAACCATTACCATCAGATTCGGCGTGAAAAAAATGAGCCATAAAACATGTGTCGCACGCCCATGTAGTAGAAAGTGAAAACCGTGACCTTTCGTGACCTGACCTGACCTTGACCCGTACTTAGTATGACCCCTATACGCACATGGTGCCTTCACTGGGTCTTTGAGGTCATTTTTGGTGAGTTTCGAGCAGCATCGATTCCGCTGTCCGTAAGCCTAATCATGCAAAACCCTAGAATTTGACCTTTGACCTGACCTTGACCCCGAACGCCGCCTCGCGGGACTCGATGCGACCATTGGTTCTCGAGATAACAGGGGGGGGGGGGTTCGGATCCGACCCCCCAGGCTGTCGTGGGTAGGGGAGAGTGGGGAAAGATGCCCAGGGTTTTACTATGTCATATATTATTCGAAAATGACGATCGGAAAGCAAAAACTTGGAGTTTCAACGGAAGCTGACATCATTTTTTTCAAAAAATATCACACTTTCGTGCCTGAAATATGATAACTTTTTTTGCTATTTAGCATTTTCCTGAAGAAGTGAAAGGGGGCATCTTACCCCACAGGGTGGGAAAGACGCCCCCTGGCGTTGGGGAAGATGCCCCCTGCACTATAAGTGACATAAATGGGCACGTGAATCGCCTGAACGAATGAGTAGTCCCTTCGAGCCTGCAGTAGACACCAAACGTCATCGTAAGGGCCCTCATAAGTAGTCGTAAGGGGCTTCAGAGGTCATCGTTAGGGCCATCATAGTCCAGCGCGGCCAAACAAGCCTCTGTGGTGGCGTTCGGAGACCACTGTGGGGCCCTTATAGGTCTTCATGATGCTTGAGGGCCCTCGAGCTCATCGTGGGGACCTCAGATGCCAGGGCGGCACGTGGAGCCAACGTGGGAGCCCTCAAAGGATGTCGTGAGGGGCCCTGGAGCCAATAATGGGGCCCACAGAGGCCGTCGTGAGGGCTCTCAGAGTCAGGTACCGCCCAAAAGTCGCTGTGTGGGCCGAGAGACCGGCATGGGGAGCACCCGACCGTACTGGACTCTCAATAGTCCCTGATCGGCTTTTGTCTCTCATCACAAGTATGTAATAAATGATTTGACGGGCTGCTTGAAGGACAGCCTACGGATTTAGGGGGGCGTCTTTCCACATCAGGACATGGAGCATCTTACCCCAAGGTACCGAAGTAACATTAAATCAGTACAATTTGTTAGCCATAAAACTACACCCTGAAACAAACTGTTTGGGACATAGTACACGCATGTCTATCACGACTATAGCAAGGGACGCAAAAATTATCTACCTTCTTTGATATTTACAATGTTTTGACACCAAAATATTTTTTGAAAGCAGCAAATAAAATACATGCAATCACCAGCCAGCCGTTGCCCAACTGAGCTCCGCAAAGTCTTTCTTTTGATGGAATCAAAAGTAATATAAAGTTTAATGTTAGGCATGACACGACATTCATGTATTAAATTCAGACCGGTTTCGAATCACAAGATTCATCTTCAGTGACAAAACTCTTTTCAAATTGATACAGGACACATATTCAAACACACTTTTGATCATAAAATATATCGCACACGCACATGCAATAGTTCGAGTTCAGCTTCGAATTAGAAAACTGCCTAATGCAATTAAAAGTACAATGACGTACACAACGAAACAGCTACATAAAAGTACACAGTTAAGCAGTGATACGTAGTGGATACGCCGAGGACATGTCGTTGATTTGCGGCCTCAGACGATGAATATACAACGATTCCAGAATTGCTCCGCAAATTTTTGTGCAGTTAATAAGGCAGGCTTCCGCTTTACGCTAAAAACATTAATTTCCAGGTTCGGTTCTTTGTTTCGCCGCTAGAGGGGGTGGGGCGTCTTTCCCACCCTGGGCATCTTACCCCACTCTCCCCTACGGAAATAGCCCAGGCGGTGCCGGGTTAAGCCTTCAATTTAATGGCCAAGAAAATTACAGAAATGACTTAGGTTGCCACTGCAAACTAAAAACTGAAACATGTATTGAAAATGAAACATTGTGCATACCCCAGCAACTGCACCGTTCTGTTACCTGCGCTGATAAGGTTATCTGCGATCAAACCCCTGAACGGGAGAATTAGGTAAGTTTTTCTCCATCTTTTTTTCCAAATGTAACGAGCTCCGGTGATCCATCCGCCAGTTGCTCTCTCATTTCCCGTTCATCCTCTGGCCTCCCTATCGCCCTCTCGTTTCCCTCTCGGCCTCTCGATTCCCCCTCGGCCTCTCGATTCCCTGTGACACCGTTGCCCGTTTTCCGCAGGCTGGGCCGCGACTCACCATGCTGGACCGGCGTGCGCTGCTGATGGCCACTCTGCTGCTGGCGCTGCTCGGCTCCGCCGCTGCCTACGACGACCCGTTTATTCCCGGCCCGGAGATGGCGTCCTCCGCGGAGAAGGCCAGCGGCGCGCTGCTGCTGGTGGCCGCCGGGCTGCTGGCCGCCCTCCGTCTGCTGTGACCCCTGCGCGTGACCTCTGTGACCTCTGACTGGTCCGGTGGACTTGCCATTGACTGGCAACGCGTGGAGCGTAAGGACCTGTCGCATGATTTTGCACCTTGACAATAAAAAGGCATGAATACAAAAACATATATGAGTATGCTTTTCCTATTTCACTGATGATGTTTCAGTTACTGGTTTTTATGTCAAGCACTGGTGAACTGTGAATGTTTGAAATCTGAAAGTTACAAGGCTCAAAATGGAAAGAAACGTCAAAAGATAGCTATATTATCTCTGTCCTCTGGCACCGCCGTCAGCACCAGCGTCACCACCGCCAGCTGCCGCTGACAGCCTGGGCCGGGATTGAAATTAGGGAATGCTGTGCTGGTCCCTACCTTTCCATGCAACGCCGTCGATTTGGACAATTTGGTACTGATCTCTGGAGGCTAAACCGTTGATCTTCTACCAAAGCTAAGAGTATTATTCAGAGGGAGCAGAAGAGAGCTATCAAATGCATTTTTTCACGGCGTTGCAGCTTTATTTGTTACTGAGGTTAGCGTCAATTTGTCAAAAGTTGTGGAAAATGCGAAATTTGACCTTCGATAACCTCAGGTGACCTGACATTTGACCTAACCTAAAAAGGCCGCAATACTTTTGTCATCATTTTCCATGCACTTTTGAACAAGGCCTACATACAACGCGTCTCTTCGTGGCTTATGAGCTGAGTCATAGGGAAGGGCGTAAAAATGCCCCCTATTTGAATCTCACGAATAATTCAGACGCCAGCACGGCATGGGACACTCAGCTCAGTCAAATAAAAGTCAAATCGAAGTCAGTTGAATGAGAAAGCTGGTCTCATTCATTCACTGAGAAGGCGCAGAGGTTCCTATCCAGTAACACGACACCTAGGTATGTAGAGCAACATCCATAGGTAAGCCGATTATGAAGTTTGACGGTCTTTAGCAAAACAGGGTTATTTATTCAAACACTTATCAACTCGCATACCATTGTGCTCGCTGATCAAGTGCAAATAGCTGGTTGCATGTGTTTACAACACAACGTTTGAGGCGGCGGCGGCGTATGCGGCGTCCTGGGCAGCCTTGTTGGGGTCCTCGGGAGCCACCGGGATGGCGGCGCCCTCCATCACAACGCCCTCGGGGCCGGCCCGCCAGGTGATGGTGACCGGCACCTCGTTTCCGCTCTCGTCCTTGGCGACGAACGAGTAGGTTCCCTGGCTGACGATGCCGACCTCCTCTCCGATCTGCTCGGGCCGTCCGGACACGTCCTGGGAGCTCTCCTGGCCCTCGCCGGCCGTCTCGTAGCCGTACTGGAAGGAGCCGTCGTCGTTTTCGACCGACTCCATGCGGACGATGCCGGCGGCTCGGAGCTCCTCAGCGGGGTCGTAGGCCGGGTCCTGGGGCCGGGCTGCGGCCACGGCCAGCAGGGCGGCAATCACCAGCTGCAGAGATGAACGCGAACGCATGACATGTTATCGACTCGTTCGGGTAAGTACGTGATTTGATAATAAACTTTCAAAGATGCTTGAGGAGTAGGGCTGTGCAATGTGTAGTTTATGCCAATCATGATTCTGGGCAAGGCCAAATGGACATATTGAAAACGCTGGTAGCGTTCGATCAATCCACAACTTACCAGTTTCATGTTTCAGATCCACACTGTTTGAGGCTACTGACAGATTATGATTTCCAAAACGCTTTATATACTACATGGCCAAAACTGGTTTGGCAACAGACATCTTCCTCAGTAACGCACAACGTTCCTGACCCTGACTATGTGCAGACGGCTGTCGCTTGCAGCCGGCGTATACCGACTTTCGACACCAATCAGCCCTTCAGATCTCACGGGTTCCCGCAAGAAACACCCTGCGCGCTCGGCTGATGTGCGTCCTGTCGATGACCCTCGCCGATTAGCCCGTGTCTGACGGGACTATACGGAAGTCAAACCGATTTATTATTCACGCTGCAAGCCACCGTCGTCGTTCAAAACTCTTCATGCAGCAGCATGAAAATAAGCGCTTACGCGTCTTACCACAGGTGAAAGTCGAGGTCATTAAAAAAAAAACTAGCCCGCACATTACTGCGTGACGCGAGTGACTGAAGGGGAGGGATAGCACCGGCTGTCAAACCCGCAGGGATATCACTGGCCGCTTTGTATTTAGTCAGCCCCGTGCACACTCCCTACGCGGAAATCCACACACACTGCACACTTATATATGTTACAGACCACATATATACACAGTGAAATAGCGTAAGCAATAGCCGTTTTCACGACGGCCATCTGGTAAGTACACATTTGGTGCATATTAGGTGTAGATTTGGTCAAATTAGTCTGTGTTTTTCTGAAAAATTTATCAGTTGGAGTTGCACATGTGCTTATTTATCTAGTTGTTCAAATTATCAGACATCATTTTTGATTAAAATACTGAAATAAACTCATTGCATGAAGATATTTATTGTATAAGAGCTTTTTATAGAAGACCTTGTAGATTTTGTCATATTAGGTGCATTCGTCAGAGGGGTGTTCACGGGCACCGCACACTGCTGCGTGCGGTGTGTGCGGTACGTCCAGCAGGCGTGGGGGTAGGGGATGGGTAGGCGGTTCTGACGTCACGGCTGCGTGTGGTGGACGGTCCGCTGTGGCCAGTCCCGACCGGCCACAGCGATCGCTGTGTGCGGTGACGGAAGGCTGACGTAGGGACGCAGTGGGCGGAGCTTCGAGGCTGTGTGCGGTCCGACCGCACACAGGGCCCGTGAACAGCCCTCTGATAGCCCGTCGTGAAAATGCTAATATAAAACGTTTTTTATTGTGCAATTTGGCGCAAGGTACAGGTTTTTGTCCTCTTGGATATAGGCACATATTTTCAAGCATAGGACTTTTTCGGGTAAAAGATCATCCCTCAACAAGAGCAAATCAAACAGCTCCAAGTCTCAGCAGCAAGTGAGTAAGTAACGAAATTCATCGGCCTTGCCTAGCTGGCACCTTATCGGGTTTCCTTCTTGCTTTGCATCCCACCGGACGTCGCATGAGCCGGTTTCACGGAACATTTGATCTTGCCTTGCCACTCGAGCCTGAATTAGATAGCCGGGGTTCAAATCATGTAAAACAAAAGATCTGGCCACTGGACGGCGAGGAACTGGCCAAAATGGCGCAAAATTTGCCAACCGTCAGGCGTCAGAGACCGAATAGTAAGAATAAGAAGGTCCGCAAAATTTACCTGAGCTTCGCTCCGTCAACAGTTCCGTTAAATAAAATATGGATTTTCCATAATGCAACAGCTCCAGCGGAAAAGCTTGTTAGCTGTCAAGACCTTTTGATATTTAGGGTTTGGTTCTGTAGTGCTGATAAGGCTTTGAAGGACGCCGTTGCGGTTTAAACGCCCATATAAAAGAGTTCCTTGTCGCCTGTGCACACAGTGCATCTGCAGTGCGAGCTCCGTGGTTACATAGCGACATGAAACTGGTGAGTTTTTTTTTCTAAGGCTAGTCCAAATATAAATATTTTTTTGACATTTTCATGTCTCGCTCGCTCCCTGGTTACTAGGCTTGCTGAACATAAAAACTCGGTTCTCCGACTTGCGACGAGGAGTTATCCGGCCACCAACCCGCTGCCACCGGGATAAGTGACCGAGTGTGGTATTGTATCAAATTACCATTTGAACGTGCCAAGCTGTATGAAGATTAGCACCAATGGTGCATGCTGTAAGAATAAGTGTTAAGTAAAAGGTTATAGGCAACCACTCTGTAACCAAATCGGTTAAATATTGCAATGTCTGCTGATATCACCGAGTGTCCAAATACTACACATCCCTGTTTTTATTTTAGTTTTGATAACCTGAGATCATCTAACTACGTCTAACTACATATAGTTGATGTAGTCGTAGCGTTGAAAATAAAGGGAGTTTTCACATATATTCAATTATGAAAACATTGAAGATGTCGTCTCGATTTCGTCGTTTTTGTTTTTGTTGCTTTTTTGTGTTGCATGCAGCTCTGCCTACGTCTTTTTATACCAATGCATGACAGTGTGTGCTTGCGTGCCATAGGATAATAATTAATTAGCCAATCGCCAGGGGTGTCGTCATAACCCTTCTCTCCCTTCCGTCCACGCTATGAAAGAAAGGTCCTGGCCTGGCGCGGGCTAACCCGCGCCCCACTGGGGTCTGCGTATAACACGCCCTACTGGGGGGGGGGGGGGGTATTCATAGCCCCCCCTCCTAACTCCGAAACTACTGGGCCGATCGTCAAAATTCAAACGGCGTCTGATAGCCCCGGAAAAACTGTCGAGCGAAACCTAATTTCATTGACCTCGAGGTCACCGATGACGTCACAGGTCAGGTCAAAGTAAAAATTATTAGCATTTTGGCATATTCACGGTTTGGGCTCTGGCTGCCGTCTTACAAGTCAGATCAGGCTCATTTTTGGATCACACACTCTGGAACAGATGCTCTAGTTACCCTGAGGGTACCAAACTTGTACTTTGATTTTCAGGTCAAGATCAGGTCATCACAGGTCACGAAAATATTATATCATGCGTCGGTCACGTGACACTTGTTTTATGGTCCATTTAGGTCAGAGATTTCGAATTTGATGTTGTCTGTGTCATTCGAGGTCATTTTGAGTCGAATTTAGCTTATGTTATGTCACTTTCAGGTCAAAAAAGGTCAAATTTTGAAGTTAACCCTAGAACGCCTAGGGGGGGGGGGTTGTATCAACCCCCCCTGAGGTTTTTTCGAAGTGCACGCTAAACGGCTTGTCGTAGCGGGCTGAAATTTTCAATACCCTCTGGGGCAACCTTTGCGCATCTTTTGCCGAAAAAAAATTGATCGGGTCATGTCAGGTCACGGAGTTATGACGTCATAAGAGGTACAGCCTCCGGCCGACAGTTACCAAACGTGTGCGCCGAATCCCTAGGTTTTCTGCCGGTGATACCCACATTGTTTGATGGGTCATGATGAAACTTCCCATGCATGCTGGGGCAAGCATTGGCTATCGTGTGGTGCAAGAAAATTGACCGGGTCAGGTCAGATCACGGAGCTATGACGTCACAAGAGGAACAGCGTCCGGTACTATTTTTGAAAAGCGCCCGAACCACTATTTTGCTAATTCTTGTCACCTCAATGGGAATATGCAGCAATATTAGCTTCTATAGGGAGCAAATGGACCTCCCAAATCCAAAAATACAATCAGATTTCAAAAATTTAAATTTTGATTTTTCGAATTTCTGCCGCCGACTGTGACCTTGCCGACTTCCGGCGCTCCCAACGCGCCATTTTTAGAGCTAGGGAAACGAAATACATACCAAACGATAGAGAATTGATCAAGGAGCACGATAGTGAAAGTTTCAAGTCGATATCTTCCACCGTTTTGCCGCAATCGCCGCGGAAAGTTGAAAAAGTTTGATTTTTTCGGAAAATTTGACCTTTGACCGGTCATAAGTAGGTCAAATGTTGACCTAGGACCAAAAAATATACCACCAATCGCGAGATCTCGTTGAGAGCAATCCGTTGGTTTTTCCGCTAAGCTCTACGACCTTCCGTTTCGAAACGCCAGGGGGGGGGTCGTAACAACCCCCCCCCTGGTCGTTCGTGTTGTGAGAAATGGCCTGGTCGTGCGAGGGTTAAAATTTTTCAATAAAAAAGGTGTCTATTGAATGCAGTTTGAGCTCAGGAACACGATGGTGCTATTTATATTGGCGTACGATGTCAAATACGTGCTGAAAAATTGATTTGAAAAATTAATAATTGTGAATTTTTTGCAATAATGCGTAAAACTTGGCCATTTTTGAAGATATTTAGCTAAAACTTGCTAGAGTTAGTCATAGTAATGCGTTCTATCACATATATTCCGTTTTTCGAAAAGTCAAAAACTTTTTGAAAAAAAAAATGTAAAAATATAAATTTTGGATATTATTATATCAAATTTTCAAAATTTTCAAAATTTCGAAAATCCGTGATAGCAGTTTGATAGCGCAGTCTATTCTGAGTCCTCTCATGCAAAGAAATTGGATCTAGCCTAAAAACTGAGCTCTTGGGAGCGATTGCCTTGGTTCAATGTTTTGCGTCGAAATCGGCCGACCATGACGTCACTCTGACGTCATTTCCGGCCGACCTATAGTAGGTACGAAGTTCAAATTTTGACACAAGGTGTCAAATTGATGCAGCCTAAGGTACTGAAAGTTTGGCGTCGATACGTCAAGCGGTTTTGAAGTTATTGCAGAAAAACGGGAGGGGGGCTATAAATAGCCCCCCTCCCCAGTGGGGCGCGGGCTAATCACATTTTATATGGGCTCAGTAAAAATGCAACGGTTTTTACATAAATAACTATACTATCTTTGCGCTATTTCTACAGCTGGTGATTGCCGCCCTGCTGGCCGTGGCCGCCGCCCGGCCCCAGGACCCAGTGAACGACCCTTCTGAGGAGCTCCGAGCCGCCGATATAATTCAAATAGAGACGTCCCGGAACGTCGACGGCTTCTTCCAGTACCTGCCTCCGCCTCCTTCCGGCGAGGGGCCGGAGAGCTTCCAGGACGTCTTCAAACTATCCTTCAGGATCGGAGAGGACGCCGTCTGAGACGTCAGCCAGTGCACACACTCATTCGTCGCCAAAGACGAGAAACGAGGTGCCGGCTACCATCAACCGGCGGACCGGCCCCGAGGGCGTTGTGATGGAGGGCGCCGCCATCCCGGTGGCTCACGAGGGCCCCAACAAGGCTGCCCAGGACGCCGCCTACGCCGCTGCCGCCGGCGCTGGCACCAATTCTAACCGCACTGGATATTGATCTGAGCGTTCTGAGCAGTACTCTTTTGGGCGTAGCCCATTACCAATCCTGACTGGATCAAGATAATTGATAATTGACTACTCCCGAAATAGTCACTGCGTTTTTGTCGTATATTTGGCAATACATTCAGTTTTATTATAACCCTCGCCCGCACATGGGGGGTGGTTGCCACCAGTGTTCGCCATGGGCCGGGCCAGCCCAATGGGCTATGGGCTGGGCTGGGCTACGGGCTGGGCTGGGCCCTCAAATATTAAGGATCGATGGGCTGTGGATGGGCTGGGCCAAGAACTGTGAAGTGGAGTCAGTGGTTCGCAACTGAGACAAGAACTATAACTACATAGCTTATTACTGTACATGACTAAAAAACGAGATAATAAAGCACGCATGCAATGTGCATTGTGCAATGTGCATGCTGCTCGCAAAAGATTGTTTGGCTACCTTCGGATGCCTGTGTGGTGTCAATAATTTTTCATTCATTTGTTTTGACGGGCCTGGCCGGGCTGGGCTGTGACGCTTTTACCATGAATGGGCTCGGGCTGGGCCGGGCTGTGAACCCATGGGCCTGGGCTGGGCTGGACTGGGATTTTGCGGCCCGTGGCGAACACTGGTTGCCACCCCCCCCCCCCCCAGGCAGTCTTTCTGCTCTGCACTCGACATTTTTAGAGCTAGAAGGCTGATTTTTCGTATAGCTGCTCGTCTATCCTTTCTTGATGTCCACTGAAAATTTTAAGTTTCTGTGATTTTTGGTTTCGGAGATATGACCTTGTTTTTCAGGTCATGTCATGACCCAAATGGCCAATTCTCAACATCTTGCGTTTGCCATGGGCCTTGTGAGCTTTTGACACCCTGATTTCGGCCTTTTTTGCCAGTCTTACCTCCCACCTATCATGGAACATGTTGTTCGACGATGTACAGGGGTCAAGGTCAGGGTCAAGGTCAACCTAGGTCATCTAAGATAATTGCGTTTTAGGCAAGCTGAATTTACTTTTTGTGAAGTTTTTTGACTGCATTTTTGGTAAAGGCTTCTCAGATCATGATTTCATGTGATATGGACCCAAAAACAATCGGTGCACACATCAGCATACACACAGACACACACAGACATACAAACACATATAATTGACCTTGACCTAACATGACCTGAAATGACCTCAGCAGCAAAATTCTGGTCGGATAGTGTGACAAAGAGGTTCTAGCTGGCTTGGCACCAGAAAACAGCATCGTCATCGGTATTTGATAAGCAGCGCACTTGATATCCAACGGTGACCCAAAACAGCAACATTTTTTAGTTTGACCTGACCTGGAAGGTCAATGACTGACCTGAGAAGGTAAAACTGGGTATCATTGGATTTGTCTCTTCCCAAAGAATCTTTTTGGTCTTTACTGCTAAGCTCTATCTCCAACAGGAACGAAATGGCGCGGGGGGGTGGCAACCACCCCCCCCCCCATGTGCGTTCTAGGATGGGAAAATGGCATGTGCGGGCGAGGGATAAGGCTGTGGTTTTTTGTTTTCACTTTTTTGTTATGGGTGTTTGGAAAGTGACATTGGTGTTGATTGATTTGCCGTGGAAGTTGCCAGGATAATGTGGGTGTTTGGAATCCACAGTTGAATACAATTCTCTACCTTTGTAGCGGTGAGCAATTCGGTAGTCCTCAGTGTTAGTACTAGATACGTTAACCCGGCGGCCGCTGGGCCTCCGCGCCACCCGCCGGCCGCTGGGGGGGGGCATAAAGTTGCCCCCCCCCTTTACTTCTGCGACGATATCGTCGCAACGCGAAGAGATAGAGAAACGAAACTTTGCACACATCTTCCTGAATACCTAGCCGAGGTTGTGTCCAAATTTGGTGTCGATCTAATTTGAAATGACGTCACAGTGACGTCATAAGTGAAATTATAGATTTGCGACTCTCATATTCCTCACGATACATCAGATATATGGGACCGAATATAAAGGGTCGATTATTGGTCAGAAACTAGATGGAAGTGTAGTTAGATGTTTTAGGATGACAGCAGGTGCTGTCTAGTTCATTTACAGTTGAGTTTCATGCTCAGCGTCATCAGAAATGGTCCATATCGGAAAACGGCAAAACTTTATGACGTCACTGTGACGTCATCTTAGGTGCTACAACCACCAAACTTTCCTCAAACATTGCCTAGGTATTCATTTGAAGCTATGCCAAGTTTCACTTTCGTAGCTCATCAGGTTTCGGAGATATTTCACAAAACGTAAAGGGGGGCAACTTTATGCCCCCCCCCCCCCAGCGGCTCGTGGGTTAAGCTTTCAAATGCATTCTGCAACGACTTTACTGTAATGCGCGTAGTCATAAGCATACAATCGGCATTTTTCAAAGCATAGTGGCTCCGATTGAGAAGCTAGTCATCCGTCAAAGCCTTCGGATCTTTAGTGTCTGGCTTTGCAGCGCGGATTATGCTTACGAAGGCCGCCGTGTGGTTCGCATAGCCCCTATAAAAGACCACCTCTCCGGCAGGAGTGCACAGTGCATCTGCATCGCAAGTTCGTGCTAACATATCGACATGAAGCTGGTAAGTTGATAAACTGAGTGGGGCATTGGGCTAACTTTTAATTAACGCGCCATTTGGCATGTAAATTATTACTGATTACGGTGTCGCAACGTGTAACTTACATCTATGAAAACGAATTGCTGAAAAGAGAGTTAGACGGGTACAAATCAGACACGCACACCAATTATTGCTTCAAAATTGTTTTGAAGTGTGTATTAAAAAAAAAAAAAAACGAGAACAGAGTGGACATGCTACATGTATCTGACGGTGATATCTTGTGGTTAGTGAGTGCAACTACGACCTCCCGATTACATATATTCGCCAGATCGTATGGTAGGTGTCGGGGCTCAGTAAACGGCAGGCTTAGCTTAGCGTGGTCTCCGCGGTGACCATCTGTATATTACAATATTCAGGTAATAAAATAAAGGGAAAATATTCGTTGAAAAACACTGAGCCGAAAATTGAGCGATGGGGGTAAGGACCTGGGCAACAACATTTGCTTGCAACAAATGAGATAAGCAGACGGTCAATATGTTGGTCAATCATGACACTGTTTAACATAAATAACCATCTGTGCACTATTTCCACAGCTGGTAATTGCCGCCCTGCTGGCCGTGGCCGCCGCCCGGCCCCAGGACCCGGCCTACGACCCCGCTGAGGAGCTCCGAGCCGCCGGCATCGTCCGCATGGATATGGTCCAGAACGACGACGGCTCCTTCCAGTACGGCTACGAGACGGCCGGCGAGGGCCAGGAGAGCTCCCAGGACGTGTCCGGACGGCCCGAGCAGATCGGAGAGGAGGTCGGCATCGTCAGCCAGGGCACCTACTCGTTCGTCGCCAAGGACGAGGACGGAAACGAGGTGCCCGTCACCATCACCTGGCGGGCCGGCCCCGAGGGCGTTGTGATGGAGGGCGCCGCCATCCCGGTGGCTCCCGAGGACCCCAACAAGGCTGCCCAGGACGCCGCCTACGCCGCTGCCGCCGGCGCTGGTGACTTCTAAGGCGGAAAATGATCCGAGAACCCTGAACTATCTCGCCTCTGTGAAGGCTGTGTGCTGATCGAGTGGACGCACTAACACTTGTGAGTCATTTCGCTGTCATCATGTGATATTAATAAATGCAGAAGTATCATTGAGCCCGCCCGTATTGGTCTTGTCACAGCTTCTGATATCATCGAGAGGATCGTGAGGTAGGAGGGTCCAGAGCCGTTCCGCCTCTGATCTAGCTAGATTTTCTCGTGAAAAAAAGAGCGTGCTGCCCGTTACAAAAGAAAGTTGATGATACCTTAACCCTCGCCCGCACATGCCATTTTCCCATCCTAGAGCGCACATGGGGGAAGGGGGGTGGTTGCCACCCCCCGCGCCATTTCGTTCCTGTTGGAGATAGAGCTTAGCGGTAAAAACCAAAAAGATTATTTGGGAAGGGACGAATCCAATGATACCCAGTTTTACCTTCTCAGGTCAGTCATTGACCTTCCAGGTCAGGTCAAACTTAAAAATGTTGCTCTTTTGGGTCACCGTTGGATATCAAGTGCGCTGCTTATCATATACCGATGACGATGCTGTTTTCTGGTGCCAAGCCAGCTAGAACCTCTTTGTCACACTACCCGACCAAATTTTTGCTGCTGAGGTCATTTCAGGTCAAGTTAGGACAAGGTCAGTTATCCCGCGCCCCGCTGGGGGGGCAGAATCTGCCCCCTCCCGTTTTTCGCCAATAACTTCTAAACGCGTTACGTCAGCAAGGTCAATCTTTCAGAACTTTATCATACATCAATTTGACACGTTCCCTGAAAATTTGAGCGAAATCCGTCGGATTTTTTTTGAGAAATTGACGTTTTAGTGACGTCATGTTCGCCATGTTCGCCTCAAAAAACGGCAAAATTTCAAACGCCGCTAACGCCTTCATTTTTAAATGAATCAAGACGTAACAAAAAGGTTATACGTGATTCTACTGTGTGTATCAAATGGCGATCTCGGTTTTTTGAAAATTTTAGATTTTGGCAAATTTTTTTCTAAAAAAAAACAACTTTTTTGGGAAAATAATAATAAAATCCAAATTTTTGAGTGTATCGAAAAAACGGAATATATGTCAGAGGAGTGGTATATGTGCACCTACATACCAATTTTTAGAAGAATCGGTTAAAAAATGTGGGAGTTATTCAAAAATTTATGACGTCAAGACACACAAAATTTTTGAAAAAAATGATTTTTTTGGAAGTTCTACACCTCGTACGGCAACAAAAATAGCACCATTCGATTCTCCATGAAAAACTGCATCAGATAGACACCTTTGTAGGCCTTAACAACCAACTTCAAAATTTGACCCCACTTGCCCTGACCTTGACCTGACCTCGACCTGAAATTCATCCAGAGTTGGTCCATATCACTTATTGAGTGTGCCTATTGAATTCTATGAGTAAAATGACCCATAAAACATGTGTCGCACATGCCCTTTTCTATATTTTGTTTTTGGTGACCTGACCTGACCTGACCTGACCTTGACCTTGACCTTTAACCCGCGCACCGACGGAGGGCGGATATCCGCCCCCCCTGAGGTTTTTCGCGAATAGCGGGAAAACCGCGGCGCGTAGCGCCGCGAAATTTGGTATGACTATAACCTCATCAATTTTACACATGGTGTGCAAGTTTGAACCTCCTACCTTTTAATGCCGGGTTCACACCGGATTCCGGACCGGCAAAATTCCGTCTGCCGGGCCGGAAAAATGGCCAATTCCGTGCCGGAAAATTGAAAACTGGTGTGAACCGGCAAATCTGGCAACTTTTTTTGACCGGTCCGGCAGGCCGGAGAGCCAGATTTTCCGGTCCGGCAAGAAGTTGAAATCATCTCAACTTTTGCCTTGCCGGATAGCCACCGTTTGTGATATGAAATTAAGGCACCAGGGAAATAATGTTATGTTTCAGCGCTACAGGCCCAATTTAACCAACGGTGCCCTAATAGTCTCGCGATTTTTCACGAGAATATAAAATTCAAGCGTAAATTTGACGGCGTTTCATTTTTATTTCAAAACATTTGCATCTCAAACGGAGTGATAGCTACGCTTCTGTTTTTGTACCTATTTCACATGACTCATGGCCTTTTCAAATTATAAATTAATTTCATCGGTTGGAAAATATCCATGACTTTATAATAAAAAAAGATAAATGTTATAAGGAAGCGATGAAAAGGGCAAATTTAATTTTCAAATTTAACCCTACCTGATGTAGGGTGAAATTTCAAATTCAAATTTAACACGCGCAGTGGAAGGGGGGCGGATTTCGCCCACCCCTCCTGTTTTTCGCCAATAACTCGCGCCGCAAACATGATATTATTATGAAATTTGGGCTACCTGTCCAAAATTGAATTGCGGATCTTCTCGCGCATAAAATAAGAAAATCGGTTCGCAACTTTTCTAGTAATAGCGGTGTAAAGTCAAACATCCTGCCGCCGCGGCGGCGCGGCGGCCGGCGCTAGCCGTTACGCGCCGCCTGAATTGTAGACTGTGCCGGGGCGGGACGGTTCCGTCTTTACATCGCGCTACTTACCGCTGATTATATTCGATTCGCGTCAAATTTGGCGAAAAGACTAAGAAATGTACAGGCAATCTTATGGTCAAATAATTTTGAAAATCAGCCGGTAAAAACTTGAGTTATGAGTGTGTAAACACAAAATTGTGATTGCCGCTTTTCCCGCGTCCGCCGATCCCGCTTCGGCCGGCGACATCTTACCCTTAGCAGGCTTCTAACTGCCATATTTATTGTTTGATTAACTAGAAATTCACCATACATACTCACAAATGTATGTTCTTTCGTATAGTGAAAGAAAAAAAAGGAAATCGGCCGGTAACTTTTTGAGTTATCGGCGTGTAAACGCAAAAAAGTCGCTCATATGGCAGATTTGACCACATTTGACCTCATTTGACCTTGAAGATATTGACCTAGGGTCATGAAATTCACACACAACAGAGTTCTCCAGGGCCCCCACCTACCCTCCAAATTTCGTCTCCCTAGCTCCATTGGGAGCTGAGATCTTAGGGGGGGGGCGCCATCCGCCCCCCCCCCCCTTCCACTGGGCGTAGTACTCGCAACCCTTCCACTGCGCGTGTTGTCAGGTCACCAGGTCACTTTGAATGACCCAACCTCAAGTCACTTTTTTGCAACTTTTTCACCGTGCCAGAGCTACAGTAGATGTCGGTGGCCTTTGAAAGTCGCAGGATATTATTAGGTCATTAGTAGCTACAATTTGTTTATCTCGGAATTTTGATATCGGTGACCTAAGGTCAGGTCAATTTCGCGACCTCCCCATTATAAGTCAATGGGGGGGAAAATCAACTCCCTGTTTTTACCACTAAAACGGGTCGGAATGGCCCCATATACTTTAAATGACTTCATATACGATCAATCTTCACTACCTTGAGGTCTGTTTTGCTGTTGGGCAGCTGTGAGGTCATGTGACGTCATCAAAGGTCACCAAAGGTTTTTGGCCAATAACTCCGTACAAGAACAAGATACAGACGCGTGGATGGTCTCATTGTGTTCAGCTCGTCAAGACGCATCGAATGATATGCATGATGACCTCGAGGTCACGTGACCTGAGGTCAACCTTTGACCTTGACCTTTCGAGGTCAACATATATATCATTCGATGCGGATTGACGAGAGGATCACGATGATGCCCTTAGTTTGTTCCTATCTTGACTAATTCGAAAGTTATTCGAGAGAAACTCTCTCCATATCTAGCGCCGCCATTTTGACTTTTTCGACCCCTGTGACGTCATCTTTGACCTGACCTGAAAATGACCTTTGTAAAAATTGTAGATCTTGGCCGTACGTATCCGATGCCGTTTACCGCTTGTCGCTATCTTGCTTCATTCTCGAGATCTCAGGGGGGGGGGTCATCCGCCCCCCCCCCCGTCGGTGCGAAGTTGGCGCAGACCCCCGTCGGTGCGCGGGTTAAATGACATTGTATGCAACGAATATTGTCTTGGTAGTCTAAGAACACGTTTTGGGCAATCAGTCTCAGTCCATTCCTCGGCAACTACGGTGCAAGGCCGATACTGTAGAAACTTGCATTTTGTACCCTTGACCTGACCTTGACCTGACCTCTGACCTACTTAAGGAAAACAATTTGGGCTCTTAAGATCCGCCTTGTTGAGAGCTTTCGATTGCCGTTTTCCCCGTCTTTCTACGACCATCGGTTCGGAAGTTAGACAGGGGGGGCAGAATCTGCCCCCCAGCAAGGCGCGTATGGCTGAATAGCCCAGCGGGGCGCGGGTTATATGTGTTTGTATGTCTGTGTGTGTCTGTGTGTATACTGATGTGTGCACCGATTGTTTTTGTGTCCATATTACATGAAATCATGATCTGCTGAGAAGCTTTTACCAAAAATGCAGTAAAAAAATTCACAAAAAGTAAATTCAGCTTGCCTAAAACGCCATTATCTTAGATGACCTAGGTTGACCTTGACCCTGACCTTGACACCTGTACATCGTCGAACAACATGTTCCATGATAGGTGGGAGGTAAGACTGGCAAAAAAGGCCGAAATCAAGGTGTCAAAAGCTCACAAGGCCCATGGCAAACGTAAGATGCTGAGAATTGGCCATTTGGGTCATGACATGACCTGAAAAACAAGGTCATATCTCCGAAACCAAAAATCACAGAAGCTTGAAATTTTCAGTGGACATCAAGAAAGGATAGAGGAGCAGCTCTACGAAAAATCAGCCTTCGAGCTTTAAAAATGTTGAGTGCAGAGCAGAAAGACTACCTGGGGGGTGGCAACCCCCCCCCCCATGGGCGGGCGAGGGTTAATAAGGGTATTAGGACATTGGTTGACCTTCAAAGTCAGGCCAATGACCCCTAGTAATCGGAAATGTATGGACGTAATAGAGCTTAGTAATACTAGATTGCCATTTTTTGGGGGGACCTGATTTCGAATTTCCTATTGGCATTGATTAAAGATGATGTATTGGTGCCTTTCGAGTAGGTCGGGTCAGGTCAGGTCAAGTCCCCCAGAAGGCAGAAAAGAAGGCCTGCCATCCATACCATTTGAAAACTGCCGCTGAAAGCTTCGTAAAATGTTTCATAGGAACCAAAACCAGTCCACTTTCCTAATGCTCAAATGAGTGCCGAATACGAAAACAGCTTCACAAAGTACCATCCTAAAACTTAACCCGCGAGTTGCTGGGTGGGGGGGGCGTTAAACGCCCCCACTTTTTTCGCCGGGCCATAGCATAAAAACGGCGCGCCGCAGGCGCGCCAAATTTTGGGTACCTGTAGAGAGTTGATTGAAGGTTATTGTGACAAAGTTTCAAAAAAATCGGTCGGAAATTTTTTGAGATATTGAGGTTTTAGTGACGTCATGATTTCTGAGTTTTCGACCAAAAACGGCATATGTTCAAAAAATTATATAAAATCACAGAATAGACATACAGACATGCCGTAAACGCCATTAGACTGCCAATACCATGATCAATCAAATGACTATCTTCAATTATTGATTATCGTTCCGCATTTTCCAAAATCTTGAACTGAATCTTGGCAATTTTTCGTGACCATGATACATGAATTTCTTAAATTGAACTTTTTGAGCCAAACACGTAGGGTAGACCGGGGCAAGTCGCCCCGCCGAGGTAAAACGCCTCACCGATGTTTCTCGGAACTGGCAAGGTTCTGGGGAAACATCCTCTCTTCTATAAAACGTGCACTATACGATCATTATATGAGCAGACTGGAAAGAAATTGTGATGACTCTTTAGGGAGATATAGCCAAAAATGTGTTTTTGGAGTGATTTTGTTTTGTTGTCAGATTATGCATCATGGCGTTCTTTTATCGTCCACATCAGGTTAACGACTTTTATGTATTTTGAAAAACTACTGTCTAACGCTTACAATGCCGGGTTGGTTCGTGTTAAATTATGTCTTCCTGGAGTGCAAGGCGTTGTTCTCTGACCGAACTACGTGATGGGGTAAAACGCCCCAGTAGGTCGCGGGGCAAAAAGCCCCATGGGGCGTTTTACCTCATGTGTTGTTCGGACTACCCACTTCCTAACGTTCGGTAGCTGGCGAACGGTATGTTTCTATGCATTTATATGTACTTTTCTCATCAACTGGATGGCAAAGGAAGTATTTTGTTAACATTTGCATTGCAATAATTTATTATTTGGCCTTCCCAGCAAACATGCCCACATGGGTCCCATATGGGGTGAACATGGGCCAGATGGGCCCACGTGGGACATGGGCTACAGATGGGCTACCCATATGGGCCCCATATGGGATAAAAATGGGCCAGATGGGCCAAACGCATGTGGGCTGGAGATGGGCATCCCATGTGGGTCCCATATGGGGTGAACATGGGCCAGATGGGCCGACGTGGGACATGGGCTACAGATGGGCTACCCATATGGGTCCCATGTGGGCGCCGCGTGGGTCCCATATGGGGCCTACGTGGGCTGGCCCATATGGGTCCCACGTGTCACCCACTGCCATTCCCATGTGGGACCCATATGGAAGAGGTGGGGGGCCCATGTGGGCCCCATATGGGAACCATGTGGGCATGTTTGCTGGGTTATGAGGCAGGTGAAAAACCTGCTCATACAATAGTGTCGTAGCTGAACACCTGATAGGATGGAAGGTGCTAACTTCAGTGCCATGCCTCCCAAGGTCCAACGGACCTTTCATATAAGATTTAGTCAACTAGCATGTTTAATCTTTAATCTAGAGTATGGGGCTTCTTGCCCCAGGCCGTGGGGCGTTTTGCCCTGGGGTTGGGGCAAAACGCCCTATTTGCAGTTGCTTAACAAACCACTTCCTAGCTGGGAGTCCGATCATAAGTGAATGAATTTGAGGGGTGGAATTTAAAGTAAAATGTCCAAAGAACGCATTGAGCACAAATTTGGCCTTCCAGGTTATGTGGAATAAAAGTTATGTAGCAAAATAAATTATCTGGGGCGTCTTGCCCCAGGCTACCCTACACATATGATAAAATGAATGTCACCATCGTGTTCTACGCCCCAAATTACCTATAAAACATGTGTCACAGGCTGCGAATATCAGTTTTGATTTTCGGGGATATGTGCCTACCCGGTTGACCTGACCTTGACCCTGAACTATGCTTGACTGATCCCTATATGGAGCTGACACTCTTGTAGGTCTTATAAGATGGATTGTGCACCGTTTTGACAGAGTTTATGGCGAGAGGCGCCCATTGCGAAGTCCTGAAGTCCATGCTACTGAAAGCCCGATTTCAGGTGTTTGACCTGACCTTGACCTGACCTTGACCCGACCTGTGACCTCAAAATTCAACTTTGAAGTACTCATCTGAAGCGTCTTGTCGCGCTCTTTCGTTTGCCGCCTCGTGCGTTTCGCTGCGCCTATTGGTTCTCGAGTTATCGGCTGGGGGCGTTTAACGCCCCCCCCCCCCCCCCAGCAAACGGTGGGTGGCGAAATACCCCAGCAACTGTCGGGTTAAAAAGTGAGTTAATAAAAACTCAATGAACTAAAAGTTACTTTGCAAGTCCATAATGTATGGATTTCACATGAAAGCACATTTCTTATCAGAATAAGCCTGAAAATGCACGGAAAATGTGCGCCGACATACGCCGTATCGCGATTCCGGCCAATATAACATTAAATCAGGGAACAAGTCGAGTCCAAATGTCACTTGGGTCAGGGTCATGCTGATGCTATTTCAAGGCATATTTGTAAAAAATGTTAACTCGATGAACTATTTGTGATTCGTCTTACGATACCAGGCTGCCCCAAGTTCAAGGTCACGGAAGAGGATCCTTGCTAGAGACTCTTTCACTGATTTCAAGTCAGTTATCCCTTGCCCCGTAGGGGGGGGGGGGAACAGCCCCTTCCTGTCCTTTTCCGTCGATATCTCCTGAACGGCTGGAGATATCGCCACCAAAATTTTAGGACCCATCTGGGCATCATTTCTACACATTGTCACCAACAAATTTTCAGAGGCTATGATAGGTTGGCCACAAATGACGTCAGAATGACGTCATGTTCTGTCATTTTCGACCGAAAAAAGAACTTCGCAAGAAGACCTGTCAAGCCTACAGCTTTGAAGATACAGAGAAATGATCGAACCTAAAAGATGTAAAATTGACAGCACTACAAAACTGCTTCCTCGGATTTTTGAAATTTTTGAGTTTTGACCCCCAAAATTAAAAAACCTTTTTTAGATATATTAGCGAATAAATAAAAAAATTGGAGTTTCGAAAAAAAAAACTGAATATATCCCAGCAAACATGCCCACATGGTTCCCATATGGGGCCCACATGGGCCCCCACCTCTTCCATATGGGCCCCACATGGGAATGGCAGTGGGTGACACGTGGGACCCATATGGGCCAGCCCACGTAGGCCCCATATGGGACCCACGCGGCGCCCACATGGGACCCATATGGGTAGCCCATCTGTAGCCCATGTCCCACGTGGGCCCATCTGGCCCATGTTCACCCCATATGGGACCCACATGGGATGCCTATCTCCAGCCCACATGCGTTTGGCCCATCTGGCCCATTTTTATCCCATATGGGGCCCATATGGGTAGCCCATCTGTAGCCCATGTCCCACGTGGGCCCATCTGGCCCATGTTCACCCCATATGGGACCCATGTGGGCATGTTTGCTGGGATGTGATAGTAACTATAGTTACTATCACAGTAACTATAGTTATAGACGGTATACCGTCTACTATATAGGTACATACAAAATTTCAGATCGATACCTCGTTTTTTGGCCAAGTTATAGCCAAAAACCGCTCAAAAATGATGACGCCAAATTTTCAAACTCATTTTTTGGCAATTCTAGACCTTGTAGAGCAAAACAAAGACCACCATTAGACTCCCCGTGACGAGCTGCATCGAATCGATACCCATTTTATGCAAAAATATCAACTTTAAAATTTGACCTAATTTGACCTGACCTTGACCTGACCTTCACCAAAACGTGACCTATGCTGGCCCCAAAGGCTGCCTAACCCACATAATCGCATTTGTCATGTAAAATGGACCATAAGACATGCATCACACGACACTTTCATATTGTGACCCCCGGTGACCTGACCTCGCTGTGACCTGACCTGGTATCAGTGACCTCAGATAGCAAAGTATGTGTTTGACGAACAATGTCCCATCGATGGTTTTCAATAAATTACCAATTTTCTCGATTTCACAACACATTTCTTGAAATGCCTGTGAACGGTGAAAATCCGACCTTTGACCTGACCTGTGACGTCATTGGTTTGACCTAGGTCAATGAAATTTTCTCACAAGGTAGTTCCCGGATGGGGATATCGAACACCGTTTGAGTTTTGAAAATCGACCGATAAATTTTCGAGATCTTAGGGGGGGGGGGGCGAAACGGCCTCTCCCCTACGGGTGGTAGGGTCCGCCGCGGTAGCCCTACGGGGCGCGGGTTATGACAATGAACAATTTTGTCATACTGAGGCTCTAAATGAATGCTTAGAGCAAAATGGATGCCAGATTCGTGATCAGCGGCTACGAATCCATCATATACAACCTTTGGTGTGTCAAGGTCAACCAAAGGTCATTCGAGGTCGCATGAGGTCAACATAAAACTTGACCTTTAACGGACAAAATATATACCAGCCAACGCAGCTTGACAAGACGAATGCGACAAGCTAAAACCTCACCTTAGTGTCTTTGACCTCGGACTTCTGACCGCGGATAACCAAAACTATTTTTTTCCTAGGTCAAACGCTACATATCCGTGCTTGCAATCTTCTCTCTCGCTCTCTCTCGCTCTCTCTCTCTCTCTCTCTCTCTCTCTCTCTCTCTCTCTCTCTCTCTCTCTCTCTCTCTCTCTCTCTCTCTCTCTCTCTCTCTCTCTCTCTCTCTCTCTCTCTCTCTCTCTCTCTCTCTCTCTCTCTCTCTCTTTAACCCTCGCATGTGTGCGGCGTTTGCCAGCTTCTAATGTGTAGGGGGGGGGGGTCGGTTGGACCCCCCCCTTGCCGTTTGGCCCCTGGTCGAGCTAGAGCTTCGCGGAAAAAACGAGCGTGTTGCCCGTGACGAGAGGAAGCCGATGATACCCAATTTTAAGGTCCTAGGTCATTGGTTGACCTTCCAGGTCAGGTCAATGACCCAAAAGTCGGGAAAATCGGGACCTGTTAGAAAGTCGTAAAGTGTGGCTGCTAAGGGGTTTTTCGGGGTGCTGATCACGAATATCGTGTTAGTTTTGATCACAGATGATGTCTTGAAGCATTTAGACCGGGTCGGGTCAGGTCAGGTCAGGTCAACCATTAGGCGTCGTGACGGGTATTCGTAGTACGTGTCAACCGCCTCTGACAGCTTCGTAACATGTTACGAAGTCACCAAAACTACTTCGTAAATGTTCAAATGGTTGCTAAATTCGAATTCAGCTCCAAAAACTAGCCTAGAAACATGTAAAACTCGAAAAAGTGACCCGAGGTCACCCGAGGTCACCAAAGGTCAATGACCTGACCTGACCTTCAGGTGACCTTGACACACACGGGAGTAACATCAAATCACATGTTTGAACGTTTGAAACCACGAAAAGCTTGCAAACACGCGGCTAGTGCGAGCCGACATACGCGAAATCGCGATTCCGGCCAAACATGGTCTCGGAAAAGAGGTCACAGGTCAAAGGTCATTTGGGTCAGGGTCATGAAATTTTCAGGGTAGGTGTGAAATTGATCAATGCGAGGGTACTGAAAGTTTCGTCGCGATCGGCCGCTTTTTACGCGAGTTATTCGCGAAAAACCATGGGGGGGGGTCCATCCGACCCCCCCCCCTACACATGCGAGGGTTAAAACTAGATTTTTAACAGCTATTTGAAGCTCACGTCTGTGACACCGAAGTTTGCCGTGCAAGGTTCCAGCAAAATCAACCCTGTGACGTCATCTGGTGGATAAGTCCAATTTTTTGACTTCAGAAGATGTCCAAGTAATGTGGAAAAAGACAGTGGAAGTTTCATTTTCCTATCCCTAAGCGTTCGGGAGTGATCGCCAATATTCGCCAGCGGTAGGGCGAAAAAAAACTCCCCCTCCCCGGGCCCGCGAGGACATTGCCAAGTGTCGTGTGCCTGGGGAAACACAAACATTGATTTTTAAGCTTTCTTTCTGATTTTTAAATCTTTTTGCCCTGCCCTTGACCTGATCTATGATTTATTGGACGACTCTTGCATGACCCGGGCATTCGTGTAGCACTTCAATTATTTATGTATTCTGACTGAGCCTATGACGAGCGATGCCCACTAAGTTCAGAGTACTGAAAGCCCGGTGTCGGGGTGTTTGACCTGACTTTGACCCAGTCCGTGGTCTTAGAATTATTTTGCGTTGATGCTCACCAGCAGCGTGACGTACCGTTTTTCGCCATCTCGCCTATCTCGCTGGGACTATTAGTATACACACTCCATACGGAAAGCGTCAGGAGTTGACCCTGCATCCTTCCACTCAGGCCGAGTCATAACTCGAGGTAAAAGCTGTACGCATATTTACTAACGAGTGATGGTTGATTTGATGAAAAGCTGTTCACATTCTGAAGATGTATTTGAAATACATGGTTCGATGACAGCGAGCACACTGACTTTCAGACAATCCTTTCCACTATCCCAATTCATAAAGTAGATTTAATGTTGACATCAGTTCGTGGATTTAGAAGTCGCCGGCGCCGGCGGCAGCGGCGTAGGCGGCGTCCTGGGCAGCCTTGTTGGGGTCCTCGGGAGCCACCGGGATGGCGGCGCCCTCCATCACAACGCCCTCGGGGCCGGCCCGCCAGGTGATGGTGACCGGCACGTCGTTTCCGTCCTCGTCCTTGGCGACGAACGAGTAGGTGCCCTGGCTGACGATGCCGACCTCCTCTCCGATCTGCTCGGGCCGTCCGGACACGTCCTGGGAGCTCTCCTGGCCCTCGCCGGCCGTCTCGTAGCCGTACTGGAAGGAGCCGTCGTCGTTCTGGACCATATCCATGCGGACGATGCCGGCGGCTCGGAGCTCCTCAGCGGGGTCGTAGGCCGGGTCCTGGGGCCGGGCGGCGGCCACGGCCAGCAGGGCGGCAATCACCAGCTGCAGGCAGATAGAAATGAATCAGAGACGGATACAGTTCGGACCATAGACCTGACAGACCTAGCCAGCTGTGGACAACTGCACACAAGGGGCAGCTCAGACTTGTCATCAGTGATTCATCCGCGACTTAATTTAGCGATTAACTGCAATTCGACTTGGACTGTGATTTGGTTGTGCGGAGCTCATCAGCAGTCTTTGAATTTCACACTTCGGGGTGTTCTAGCTGCCTAGAGTTTATGAACAAACCCGAAAAAAACGTACAATTATTTTTAGGTATTTTATTTTTTGACGGTTATTTCATGGAAAATGAATCAAAATAAAGCAAATTCATTATTCGTGGTACATGAGTCAAATTAAGTGTTCATGTTACCGGATGCCTACATCTACATACAATCGCAAGTTCTCACTTTTCCGCATGTCACACCATCCCTATTGATTTTATGAAAATTATTTATCTGGCATTCTTTGAATGAAAAATAACCGCTTTTTGATTAACAGCAACCGGTCAAGTATTTATCAAGATCCGTTACCAATTGTATGATCTAACGTAGTTCAATCATATCCAATAACCTGTCACGATCGAAACCGATTGGCGGTAGCTGGCGCTTATGGCAATGGTTTATGGCAATGGGTGTAGGCTAGCAACTGTCCCGAACAACTAATAGTGAACAACCAACGGCTCGTACACTGCCAAACTTACCAGCTTCATGGCGATGGGTGGTCACAGGATGTCTGAGGCAGATCAACTGTGCCTGAGCCCCGCCGGACGCGCCTTTTATAACGCTGCCGTGCAGCCTATGGCGTCCTTCAAAATCGTAATCACCTCTCCGCAATCTCGCCAATGCCTGCAGTCACCGATGACCACCGTGGTAAGATGGCGGCCGACGACCGCGACAGCCGGGACTGAGAGCACAATTTCTAATAGAGCGGATATCACAAATACGCGAGTTAGATCATACCACTTTACAGTTTACATTACAGTATACATGTGTATGACGTATGTCTATCGTTAGTTAGATGAATGCGTTTTACATATGACAATTCTGGAACACCTAAGCATATGTCTAATATGGGTGCAGCCTAAAGCCGTAAGTCCCATTCTAAAGTCAGCCTACCACCAAAGAACTACCAGGCCTACACATGTATGTACAGTGAGCTAGTCAATTGTTCTCTCTCAGTAAAATCATCCTACGCGTAGTCCAACACCTGGTCGGTATCGGAGCTAGAGGGAATATCAGTTTGATCGAGTAGGATAACATTACTCTGGAGTGAAGATTAGGGACGATATACCGCGCGGACATGAAAAGGGAGGGCGACGGGCGACGGTCGGAACGCCGGTAGGCCAAGTACATACCTAAGGCAAGGTCCAATCTTATAAAGGGTTTGCTATTCTATTGGCAGCATTCGGTAACATTTACAGTGATGACAGTGCTGGCAAATACGTACGTATTCTTAGTCAAAGAAACGATTCATGAGACCGTCAATATACACATTAGAGATGTCCATCGGATACCAACTTTTTGGTATATCGATACCAAACCGATACTAACTTGATATTTGGTATTTTAATCCTAATGTTTTTGGTATTTTGTTGGTATCATTAACCCGCGCCCCGTAGGGCTATCGGCGGACACTACCACCTGTAGGGGGGGGGGGGGGCGTTTCGGCCCCCCTAAGATCTCGGACATTTACCGGCCGATTTTCAAAATTCAAACGGCGTTCGATAGCTCCACCGGGGGACTACCTTGTGACCAAATTTCATTGACCTAGGTCAAACCGATGACGTCAAAGGTCAGGTCAAAGGTCGGATTTTCAACGTTCACAGGCATTTCAAGAAATGTGTTGTGAAATTGAGTAAATTGGTAAGTTACTAGGGTTACCCGCGTGCTCCGCAACGCGAAGAAGGGTTATTTTTTACCCGTGGGTATTCGGTTCGTCTGTGTCGATTTCGTTGGTATTCATTTCGTTCGATTGCTTTTTGACGGCCAAGCGTTTTGTAATAAAACAAAACAGATACATCGCATCGAGGTGCCCGTGTCGTATTATCATGCGTTCTACTTTAGAACGATTCGAAAACTGGCGTGAAGTCTTTTGAGGGCCATCGATGAATTTCGCTAAAAGTGACAATGTAATGGTTTGGAACATGTACAATAAGTACATTTTTAAGAATGCTGTTGCTCATCCTGCAAAAATGAAGACAGAACCTTGGGCATAATTGAATGCTCTTTCCAACGGTGCCATTTTTAATTGCCAGAGATATCAGATTATGGCGCAAAACCATTTTGATAAACAAAGTGGCACAAAATTGACAAACACCATTTTCTCTCGTGATTTGTACCACCTTGATTTGGATCAATCAGCTTTTCACAATTTTTCCATGAGAGGCGGTACATTGTTATTGCTAATAGGCGTTGTGTCAACTCGTTTCGTCTGACGGTCACCTGAAAATAATATTAATTCCAAAATCCGTCCGAAACCTCAATTTTCCACATAAAAGTGCCCTCCCCGGTGCACGTGGCGCGTGCCATCCCATGCACCGCGCACCATTCGATAGCCCATTATATTATTTACACGATGCCGTTTTCTGAGTGCCGATCGGACCCCAGGTCACCAAGATATTGCACCGGGACCGGAACCGTGTCGGCCAAAATTAGCCGTTATCGCCCGATTTCGCACGCCATTAACACTTGCCCGCAAATGGGGGGGGGGGTGCCACCCCCCAGGTAGTCTTTCTGCTCTGGACTCAACATTTTAGAGCTAGAAGGCTGAATGTTCGTATAGCTGCTCCTCCATCCTTTCTTGATGTCCACTGAAAATGTCAAGTTTCTGTGATTTTTGGTTTCGGAGATATGACCTTGTTTGCAGGTCATGTCATGACCCAAATGGCCAATTCTCAACACCTTGCGTTTGCCATGGGCCTTGTGAGCTTTTGACACCTTGATTTTGACCTTTTTTGCCAGTCTTACCTCCCACCTATCATGGAACATGTTGTTCGACGATGTACAGGGGTCAAGGTCAGGGTCAAGGTCAACCTAGGTCATCTAAGATAATTGCGTTTTAGGCAACCTGAATTTACTTTTTGTGAAGTTTTTTGACTGCATTTTTGGTAAAAAGCTTCTCAGATCCTGATTTCATGTAATATGGACACAAAAACAATCGGTGCACACTAGTGATGTCAATTACAGAAAATTGCGATACCGATACCAAACCAAATACCAACAATACCCATGGAAAAATACCGAAACCGAGCAGACTTGGGAAAATAAGGGGAATACCAACTTTTTACCAAATTCTCAGCCTCTTTTACATTAGAGAGGGTTCATAATACCATGAAAATATCAAGTACATTCGCCTTGAAATACCAAATACCAAGTTGGTATCGGCTTGGTATCGGTATACCAAAAAGTTAGTATCCGATTGACATCTCTAGGTGCACATAAGTATACACACAGACAAAGAGGTTCTAGCTGGCTTAGCACCAGAAAACAGCATCGTCATTGGTATTTGATAAGCAGCGCACTTGATATCCAACGGTGACCCAAAACAGCAACATTTTTTAGTTTGACCTGACCTGGAAGGTCAATGACTGACCTGAGAAGGTAAAACTGGGTATCATTGGATTCGTCTCTTCCCAAATAATCTTTTTGGTCTTACCGCTAAGCTCTATCTCCAACAGGAGCGAAATGCCGCGGGGGGTGGCAACCACCCCCCATGGGCGTTCTAGGATGGGAAAATGGCATGTGCGGGCGAGAGTTAACCCTCGCCCACTTATGCCATTTCCCATCCTAGAACGCACACGGGAGGGGATGGTGGGGGCTGCCCCCGCGCCATTTCGCTCCTGCTGGAGAGCTTTGCGGCAAAAACCAACAGATTATTTGGGAAGAGACGAATCCAACGGTACCCAATTTTACCTCATTTAATTATTGACCTTCCAGGTCAGGTCAAACTAAAAATGTCGCTCTTTGGGGCCACCGTTGGAATATCACGTGCGGTGCCCATCATATACCGATGGCGCTGCCGTTTTTGGTGCCAAGCCAGCTAGAACAGCTCTTTGTCACACTATCCGACTAGATTGTTACTGGTTGTGGTCATTTCAGGTCAAGCTAGGTCAAGGTCAATGATATGTGTTTGTATGTCTGTGTGTGTCTGTGTGTATACTGATGCGTGCACCGATTGTTTATGTGTCCATATTACATGAGATCATGATCTGATAAGCTTTATTAAAAAATGCAGTCAAAAAACGTCACGAAAAGTAAAAAATTAAGCAAGCCAAAGATGCAATGTTTTTAGATGACCTAGGTTGACCTTGACCCTGACGCTGACATCTGCACATCGTCGAAAAACATGTTCCATGATAGGTGGGAGGTAAGAACTAAGACTAACAAAAACATCCCGAAATCATGGTGTCAAAGCTTACACGACCCATAGCCAGCGCAAGATATTGAGTATTGGTCGTCATTTGGGTCATGACATGACCTGAAAAGCAGGATCATATCTCCGAAACCAAAAACCACAAGAACTTGACATTTTCAGTGGACGCTGAGAAAGTATAGAGAATCAGCTATACGATAACACAGGTTTCCTCCTTTAACCCGCGCACCGACGGGGGGGGGGGGGGTGGAGGATATCCTTAAAAATGTGTAGTTAGTGCAGATCAGAAACACTCCCTGCGGGGGGGGGGGTGGCAACCACCTCCGTGTGCGGGCGAGGGTAGAGGTGTAGAGGTGTAGATGTGGGTGTAGAGGTGCATTGCTGAGATGGGCTCAAAAGTACCCGTAATGCAGTAAGTACACTGGCTTGCTGTTGCTGTTGATGACATTGGGGCATCAGGTGGAGGTCACAGACTTGCTGTCATGGCTGACATATCCGGAAATTCACTGGTAGAAAATAGCATTTATTTGTTTCTAAGCACACCATGAATACACACATTAGTCACATTCGTTCCACAATATGGTCATCACTGAGCTGTCAATAGTTTAATATCTGTTTGTTCATTGTCTAGACAAGCGCAGCAGCGGCGTAGGCGGCGTCCTGGGCAGCCTTGTTGGGGTCCTCGGGAGCCACCGGGATGGCGGCGCCCTCCATCACAACGCCCTCGGGGCCGGCCCGCCAGGTGATGGTGACCGGCACCTCGTTTCCGTCCTCGTCCTTGGCGACGAACGAGTAGGTGCCCTGGCTGACGATGCCGACCTCCTCTCCGATCTGCTCGGGCCGTCCGGACACGTCCTGGGAGCTCTCCTGGCCCTCGCCGGCCGTCTCGTAGCCGTACTGGAAGGAGCCGTCGTCGTTCTGGACCATATCCATGCGGACGATGCCGGCGGCTCGGAGCTCCTCAGCGGGGTCGTAGGCCGGGTCCTGGGGCCGGGCGGCGGCCACGGCCAGCAGGGCGGCAATCACCAGCTGCAGGCAAAGAAAACGGTTAGTTTCTAAGCTAGACCAATGCAAACTCATCATATGATTGACGATCTTACGGTACCTTCAGTGCTAAAGGATTTAAAAAGGTGCAAGGTTGGAGCGCCCCGCCGCTGCAGTTGAATTCCTTTACTCTTCAGAATATGCCAATGAAATATAATTGAGTAATATGGTATTGGTCAAACAATCAAAATGCTTACCAGCTTCATGTTGGCAGGTTGTCACAGTGTATGTGCTACACTTGAACTGTGTCTGGTCGCTGCACCGGCCGCCATTTATATGCCGGCTCTGCAGTGGCGTCCTTCACAAGCGTAATCCCCTTAGCAGGTAGCACGTATAATCCCGGGTAGGTATCGCAGGATTCGAGGGAACGTGCACATTGCAAGGAATTCGCAGAGCAATTCATGTGCGGTGGACGAACGGAACGTCCGGTTATCTCCTGCCAGGACTTGTTTTAGATTTGACTTTCATTAGGACGACCAGACGAACGGCAAACTCCCTTGCGCGCCTGCCAAGAGGGCAAAGGTTTTGGGTGCGTATATAAAAGATTTAGGATTTAGTGGATGATATTCATGTAGCCTACATCCAGCTTCACGAGAGGATAACAGTGCATATTTTAACAAATTTTTACTGCGTCCCAAAGTTGAGCAGAGGGCACGTGCTACGACCAAGGGCACAGGGCAAGGAACAGAGTAGGGCACTGAGGAGGGCAGAAAGCAGGGCACGGCAGGTTGCAGGGCATGGCACAGGACATTTTATAGGGAAGGCCGGGTACAGGTCAGGGCAGACAGCAGGGCACAGGTCAGGGAACCAGACAGGGCAGGGACGCAGTGGGTCACAAGGCGAGGGGGCTGCGTCCCAAAATGGGACGCAGTAAGTGCCTTAAAATATGCCCTAGAGGATAATAGCCGTTTTCACGACGGCCATCTGGTATAGTCGACTACAGAAAGATGTTCCACTCCTCAGAAGCTATCAGTTGACCGGAGCGCTAAGTTGTGCCGTTTATCACGCAATTAAGCGTGCGATTGTGAGCATTAGGACAAAGCTATAATTTGTGAACTCAGACCGTGTGATGCGGCACAGCCTACCACTCCAGGCAAGTAATTGCCTGTGAAAAGTGGAACATCATTCTGTAGTAGACTATACACATTTGGTGCACATCTGGTACAGATTAGGTGCAGATTTGGTCAAATCAGGTTTAGTGTATCTCTTAGCAGCTATCAGCTAGGGTTGCACTAATTGCTGATATGCCTGCTTTGTCATATTATCAGAGAGCATCATCGATTAACCCTATTAGTGGCAGGCTCCTGGCTACCCCTATTAGTGGCAGGGGGGGGGGCTGTTTACGACCCCCCCCCCTTGATATCTCGAGATCTAACCGGCCGATTTTCAAAATTCAAACGGCATTCGATTTCGCTCAACGTGATCTACATTTCTAAAAAATAAAAATTAAAAAAATGTCAATAGGGGGGTAGAGGGGGGTAAAAACGGGCAAATCGCAGATACATTTTAGACTGTTTATCACGGCCAGGTTTCTGAACCAATCTTAACGCAACTTTTGCCGATCGATAGAGAATGAACCAGGAATTCACATGGATCCTAAAAATATGCATTTTCAAAAATCATAGGCGCATACAGATCATTGAGATTGGGGGTACACAAAAAGTATAGTAAATAATGTTTTTGTTGGTACTGTTTCTAAAAAGGGTGGTAATGGTCTTGTTATGTTACAATTTTCTTATGAGAGAACGACTACAATTGTATTGGTCATGCATAGGCGGTGTCAGGGCACCTATGTTGGGAGGTAAAACATAACCCCCCTTTTTGGACGCCTGGATCCGCCTATTATAGCAAAAACGTGTCAAAAGAGGATGCACAATAACTTTGTATATGTTTTCACATGATACCTTTCATTCACTGTTCGTAAAACTGGTGCATACCTACAGCTATAATACATCAGCATCGTGATCTTCGCCCAAATGACTCGCTTCACGAATAGGATCCCCCAATTCCCAGCGCTCTGGAGCCGCCCCTGGTAAAGTTATGAACTTGAAATTTTCAGGGAATGTGCCCAATTTAGTTTTAGGAAAAGTCAGAAAATTTCAGCATCGTAGCTTCAGCGGTTTCGGAGATATTCCCGAAAAACCTGAGGGGTGGATGAAAACAACCCCCCTGCCACTAATAGGGTTAAAACACTGAAATAAATTCATAAAATGAAGATATTTGCTGTAAAAGAAATTAGGTGCAGATATGGTCAAATCAAGTGCATTCGCCGGATAGCCCGTCGTGAAAACGGCTAATATCACGTACGTCGTGCATGATCATCTCCTGCATGATGGCGGAGGTATTTGAGGTTCCCCGTGAGCCCAAAAAGATGAAGCTGCTTTACATTGGGATGTTAACGAGCGAAATGTGTAAACCGTCATCAGGACATTTGTCAATTGTCTGATAAATATTTGGTGCACATTTGCTGCTCATTTTACGAAATTAGGTCTCCTTGGTTTTTAGTGTTAGGAAGTGTTAGTGGATCGTGTGCCCGTTGCCTCCCCTCGGCGCGCTGCTGGACGCGCCTCTGCGGGCCGCCTCCCTCTGAGCGCGCCGCTGCGACCGACGGCGCGGGGTCACGGCCGCAGCCGGGGGCGGCGGTCATTCGGAGCCGGGGAGCCGCCACGCGTGGGTGCTGCGGTGCTGCTGCTGCTGCCGCTACTGCTTGTGGAAGCTCCAATACACCTACCAAATGGAGACGCTGCCTTTGGCCTAACATTGGCGCGGTCAAGGTAAGCTCATTTACGCTCCCTACATTTAAGTGATGTTCGGTTAAACGGTAACCGTTTTAGCAGCTCCTATGTTATCGATTCACGATACATGAGCCTTAAACCTACGACCTGAAATTTGGGAAAGTTGCAGTCGTTTTTGACACGGCTTTTGCTGATTTCCGGTCGATTATAGTTGGTGTATATCAAATCACGTTGAGGCACTGGCAGCGTTTGCAACTCATTAGGCACAGATAGCGTGGTCGTTTACGACACGTTTTTTTCAAATTATCTGGTTCTGTTATTGCATAACGTATCGTTGGTCGATACGATGATAGGGCATATATAGCGTAGTCGTTTTACGACACGATTTTCAAATTACCGGTTTGGTCATTGCATACCGTATCGTTGGACGATACGATCATATTTATTAGTCGTCGTTCATACACTGCCCAAAATGTCGAACGAACTGTACTCAAAAATTCACAGCACAACAAAATTTAGCGGTCGCGAGGAGGAAAATTGGGAAACGTGGATTTTCCGTTTTGAGACGCGTTTTGGTGACTTGGAGAAGACAAAACTAGCAACTGCCCTGCTCGACTTGCTGGATGGTGCTGCTTTGGACATTTGTGGGAACTTGGACAAAGGAGCCAGGAGCGACTACAAGGAACTTAAGGGGGCCCTACAAAATAAATTTGGATCTAGCTGCGACACGCGACGGGCTCGGGCTAAGTTGCGTTTTATCCGTCAACTGCCTGAAGAGAATATAGAATCATTCGCTGATCGCGTCCGAAAACTCACAGGCCTGGCACACCCGGGGTTATCCAGTGAACAGGTGGATCATATAGCGCTAGATCACTTCCTGTGTGGTCTGAGCGATCTTAAGCTTCAAGAGAAGCTGCACAATGACCACACTGTGCTGTCGCTTCAAAAAGCGGAGGAAGTCGTCCAGAGACTTTGGGAAAAGGACCTCACTCTCGCCATTATGCGGGCGTCCGCTGGTCATGACACGACGGTGGCAGTTTCGGCTAAAGAAACGCAACCCATTGAGGGTGGACAGGCACCAGATATTCTGACCATCCTTGGAGAACTCCGGAGTGAGTTGAATGAAATGAAAGCCCAGGTGACCGAGCACTGCAAACCAACCGACAGTAAACGAGGCGTTTGTTACCTGTGTGGCGATACCGCCCATTTCAAACGCGATTGTCCGCGGTTTTCAAACCGACAGAAACGGACAACACGGTCCTTTGCCCCGAGGGCAGCACCGAGCGCGATTCCGCCCGGTATTTCCTGCCAGGGTTGCGGAAGGCACGGCCACGCGCTTCACGAATGCTGGAGAACGCCAGACGCAGCAGGGGGCATCGCTCCCTCGAGCCCCGCACGCGATAATTCTGGCGCTGTTGGGAACACTACAGCAGTGCCTGGTCAAGAAGCAAGCCCCAAACGCGCTTCAGTGATCAAAATCGAAGTCGAAGGACGCAGTGTATGGGCCCTCGTTGATTCCGGAGCCGATGCGTCAATGATTGGACAAGAATTCGCCCGAGCGGCTGTACAGAAAGGAGCGTCCCACAAAGGAAATTTTGGAACAATAACGCAGGCAAACGGGCAGAAAATACAGGTCAACACACAAGCAGAAGTGTCGTTCTCGATACAAACCTCGCAGTTCATCCAGCCTATGTTGGTCATTCCAGGCTTGATCTACCAGGTCGTTCTCGGCCGAGACTTCTGCTGCCAGCACAAAACAGTGCTAGATGACAGGGCAGGGGTTTTCAGAGTGGGGAACGTCGAGATTCCTTTACCAACATATTCTGAGTTACGACCGCTACGAGCAAGGGTGGTCACTTGTGCCTCAGTCACCATCCCCGCTAGGTCTCAGACCCTCGTTCAGGCCGAGGTCGAGATCCCAGATGGAGGCGTTAAAATCACTAAAGAAGCCACTTGGGAGGGTGTTCTAGAACCTCACTCAGTTGAGAGCAGCCAAGAGTGGAGGGTCCCTCGTTTAGTTACAGAAGTGACGAGCGAGGCAACCGTGCCGATTCAGGTCGCCAACATCGGGGGCAAAGCAGTAACGATCCCTCCAGGCACAGAAATCGGTACACTGTACTCTATTCAAGAAAATGGCAAGGGTATGTACGACGTCCCGAGCTCTTCAGCGGCTTCAGCTGAACTCAGTGCAGGGACGCTCGATGATCTCTTAAGCGAACTCAAACTCGAGTCTACTGCCCTTTCAGAGAGTGGCAAGACCTCGCTAACACAACTTGTGTCACGATACCAGGATATCTTCAGCACGGGAGAGTCCGACATTGGAAAAACAAAGCTTCTACAACATCACATCGAAACTGGAGGCGCGGCTCCGATCCGACAAAGGCCACGACAGATCCCAATGAAACTAAGAGAAGAGGTGGAAAGACAAAAGGAAAAGATGTTGAAAGAGGGAATAATCGAGGAGAGTTCCAGCCCTTGGTGCTCACCCATCGTTCTGGCCAAGAAAAAAGACGGCAGTTTCAGATTCTGCGTCGATCTTCGAGCAGTGAACTCTGTCACCCAAAGTCTGCCAGTCCCTCTCCCGAGGGTGGATGACAGCCTCGACAGCCTCGCGGGGGCAAGCTTGTTCTCCACCCTCGACATGGCCTCGGGCTACTGGCAGGTTGATGTCGCTGAAAAAGACCGAGAGAAAACCGCTTTCAGCACGGGAAAAGGCTTGCACCACTTCCGGTCCATGCCTTTCGGCCTCAAGAACGCTGGAGCCACGTTCCAACGACTGATGGAACTAGTGCTGGCTGGAATGGACTCAAAAAGCTGCCTGGTGTACATAGACGACATTATTGTCTTCGGAAAGGATCAAGACGATCATCTCAAGAATCTGGAGGAGGTCTTCCAAAGGATCAGGACAGCAGGGATGAAACTTAAGCCAAGGAAGTGCTGTCTAGCCCGCGACGAGGTAGTATTCCTCGGACACAAGGTGGGGAAGAGCGGTGTGGAGCCAGACCCAGCAAACATAGAGAAGGTGCGTCACTGGCCTCGACCACAGAAAGCCGAAGAGCTGAAGAGTTTTCTAGGGCTCGCAGGATACTACTCGCGATTCGTGCCCAACTATTCTGACCTCGTGCGACCCATCAGAGAAGCTGCTGAGAAAAAGGGTACTGTAGAATGGACTGAAGAGCTGGTGGAAAGCTTTGAAAGCACTAAAACGAAGCTGACGTCGGCGCCAATCCTCACCCTGCCAACCTGCAAGGGCGAGTTCAAGGTTGCAACCGACGCCTCCAATACTGCAGTCGGAGCGGTGTTGACGGAGACCACCAACGGCGATGAGAGGGTGATCGCCTACGCCAGCAAGGTGCTCAACAAGAGTGAACGTCGATGGCCGACGTACGACAAAGAGCTGTGGGCCATCGTGTGGGCTGTCAGACATTTCCGGCAATACCTCGCGGCCACCAAGTTCACTGTCCTGACAGACCACAAACCACTCAAAAACGTCCCAAAATCTATCAATGTCGACGGCGATGCCACCGGTCGGAGAGGTCGGTGGGCCATTGAGCTCAGTACTTACGATTTTGTCGTTGAGTACCGCAAGGGCAACGACAATGGTAATGCTGACGCTCTGTCGAGGCCCGTCCTTGACGTCACTGACTCCACAGCTGAAACGGAGACCAAAGAGCTGCTGGCCGCCGACCACAAGGGCGGTCGAGAAGACATCCCCCTCGAAAAGCTACAATTGGAGCAAGAGCTCGACCCCTTACTGGGTGAGGTCAGAAACTGGCTGGAAGCAAAGAAGCTCCCTTCTAAAAAAGAACTGCAGAAGAAGAACAGCTCACTACGTAGCATGGCTCGATTTTTCGACCAGCTCACGATGGAAAACGGGATTTTGAAGCTAAGGCGACATGGCAACAGCTCAGTCATTGTCCTTCCAAAAATCTATCATCAGACAGTCCTGAACATGCTACACGACGATGAGGCTGCTGGTCATCTGGGAACCGACAGAACTCTCGAGAGAGCAGCAACCAGGTTTTTCTGGCTGGGGATGAGCGGGGACATCGCCCGCTACTGCGAAACTTGCGAGACCTGTCAACGACGCAGTCGCCCAGCACCACAGATGCAAGCAACTCTCCGAACCGAATCCTATTCGCGGCCATTTGAAAGAGTGGCTATCGATATCACCGAGATGCCGATGTCGGCTCGCGGTAATAGGTACGCTTTAGTAGCAATGGACTACTTTACCAAATACGTCTTTGCCTACCCCATGCAGAACCAGACAGCTGAAACTGTATCTGACTGTCTTCTGGACATGGTATTGCGGCAAGGGGTGCCAGAACGCCTTCACAGCGATCAAGGTCGCCAGTTTGAGTCTGCGGTCTTCCAGTCCCTGTGCAAACGACTAGGAATCGAAAAAAACTCGGACATCACCCTATCGGCCTGAGAGCGATGGCATGGTGGAGCGCTTTAACCGCACGCTCAAGGACATGTGCTCGAAATTTATCAAACCTTGCGGATCTGATTGGGACGAACATTTGGCTTTCCTCACCTTCGCATACAACACGTCCAAACACTCGGTGACCGGATTTACCCCATTTTTCCTGGTGCATGGGTATGAGGCACGCCTGCCAGTCGATGAGCTTTTCAACCAGAGGCGCGAGGTGTCGATGGTCGACACGCATGTCGAAAACAGGCTGCGCCAACTCAGAGACGCATACACCAAGGTTCACGAAAACATCAACAAAGCCTCCAACGACATGACAAAAACACAAAACGAGTCGGCGCGAGAGGTTGAATATGTGCCAGGTCAAAAAGTGTGGGTGAGGGACCATACGGCTCACGTCGGAGGTAAACGTAAGCTGGCCCTTCATTACAAAGGCCCTGCGACCATTCTAAGAAGGCACGGTCCGGAAGGAGACGGAGTCACCTACAAGGTCAGCATGCCCGGTGGTAAGGAGACCAACGTTCATCACAATCATCTGAAACCTATGAAACTTCGGAGGAAAGATGATCCAGCCGAACGGCCAGCTGCACCCGAGCAACACGGACAGCGTACCACTGACGAGACTACGCCTGACGAACACAAACAAGGGACCGACGAGCATGTATCTCAGGACTCTAACATCATTACGAAGAGTAGTCCATTCATACACTTTTTGCAGGTGCCCAGTGACACGGCTGTGGAACAAACGCCACAACCGACGAGCACATACGTCACACGATACGGGAGAGTATCCCGGCCTCCGGTAAGATACCCCGCTCTGTAAATAAGATACCCCGCTTGTTGAAACGACTGCATTAAAAACCGTTGTCAAACTCTCTGCATCTCTGTGTACTCCGGCACGGTACCTACTTTTTATAAGCATACACACGTCAGACTTGTTCGATTGTGTGTGACCAAAGTGTGCGACATGTTCTGAGCCAATGTATCATCGGCAGGCCTGAACCTCGAGGGGGTGAAGCGCGAGGTGGCGTCCCACCGCTGAGACGCAGGTGCGGCGCTCGATTTTCGACGCCATCACCAGCGCAGACGTCAGCAGCGCCAGATGTCGCCAGCGCAGCCGTCACCAGGCGGACGTCACCGGAGCGGACGTCACCGACTGCAGCGCCGCAGACCGAGCAGCTGATGCCACTGCTGCAGCTGATCGCGGCCGATCGCGGTCGAAGCAGCAGTTTCGTCGCGTTGTTTTATAGTGCAAAGAATAAGAGACATTTTATTTAGGGGGGAGGTGTGTTAGGAAGTGTTAGTGGATCGTGTGCCCGTTGCCTCCCCTCGGCGCGCTGCTGGACGCGCCTCTGCGGGCCGCCTCCCTCTGAGCGCGCCGCTGCGACCGACGGCGCGGGGTCACGGCCGCAGCCGGGGGCGGCGGTCATTCGGAGCCGGGGAGCCGCCACGCGTGGGTGCTGCGGTGCTGCTGCTGCTGCCGCTACTGCTTGTGGAAGCTCCAATACACCTACCAAATGGAGACGCTGCCTTTGGCCTAACATTAGCATAGCCTTTGTTTGGGCATTTGTGTCACTGACCCGACATGGGGGGTGAGGCCAGCCAATGATCTAAGACGTTAAGATTGCGCTTCATCGCCATCCTCTCGGCACGGGAAACACGCTCGTTTTCGACGAAACTCTGACTCGAGCAGGGGCCGAACGGGGGGGGGGGGGGGTAATCGGCCACCATACGTTAGTAGGTATAAAAAGCAAATAGGGCGAGGTTTGTTTTTGGTCTAAGTTTATTCTTACATGTGTATCACTTGAGTTTATTTTTGGTTGCAAAAAGTTACCTTTTTGAGCGCCATCATGCGACGTTCCTCCTGTCCTTCTCTCTCTGACTAATCATCATGCTATGACATTTTGCCATATTCTTAGGTATGCAGGGTAAATGAGCGTGATGAATATATTTCATGTAAAACCAAGTTTCGGTGCAATCACACTGTCATGTCATTGATGAATGAGCCGAACGCCATTGTGTCCTCCCTAGGAGGTCTGCGGCGCCACGGGGATGGCGTCGCCGCGCGGCTGGAAGCCCTTCTCGTCGGCCACCCAGTCGATGGTGACCTGCTGACCCTCGGGCGTGCGGAACGTGTAGCTGCCCTGCATGACGATGCCGGCCTGGTCGCCGATCTGGCGCTGCTGGCCGGCGCTGTCCACCAGGATCGGGTCGCTCGTCTCGAAGTTGTACTGGAACGAGCCGTCCTCGTTCTGCTGGCTCTCGTAGCGCAGCAGTTCGGCACCGTCCCCCTGAGGCCGGGCCGCCGCCGCCACCAGCACAGCGAAAAATACCACCTGCAGGGGGAAGAAAATGACTTCAGTGTTATCCTTTCTATGATCTACAAATATCCCTCCAATAAATCAGAAACGCTGTACGTAGGATAATTTTCATTCATGTCGTTGAGATTTTGAGCTTCGCACTAGTTTTCTCCTTCAAAAAGTGAACGATATCGTCACTTGCACAACGAATCCAGTTACACATAGGTATCCGGCAAGAACTTCGACTGGGCGATCATGTAGCTTATTGAAAAGGAAACAATCAAGAAAGGTCCTTTTTACTCATATACGAGGAAAGCCTAGGGGAACCTCGTAGGGAAACCTAGACCAAATTTAGCCGAAAAATATGGCATGTTACATCGGAAACCTACGCAACAAGGCAAATATGCCGCCGTGAAATTTGCTCAACTCGAGCACAGGTCAAGACAAAGTCCGGTCAAAGGCAAATGGTTAACTTACAGCATTTGTGGCTTCCAAGTACGGACAGCAAACAGCTGTTAGCGGAATTCATGCAGAACTTGTATGAATGCGTTGGTGGGTAGAAGGCACAATCCCAAGAAGGCACAATCCTACGATAAACGATTGCCCTGAACGTTTCTGATTCACGAGGCAGACAAACGGTTGAAGACTTCGGATACTCACCAGCTTCATGACTGTGCTGCTGTATGTCCACGGATAGGCACACTGATCTCCATCCCTTCTCTGCCGGGCTTTTATATGTGTCCCATGAGGCTGCAGCGTAATCTTTCGACACATCGCTCATAGATAAATCTGCGAATAATACGATCACCCATTGACCAAGTTCGGGTCAGCCACTGGTTCTTGCTACAGGGGAGATTGACATGCAGGCTATCGTTCCAGCCATAAATATCGGTTGGCTTCAGTTGATCGACATGACATTCAGCGACCGGCAGCGGGCGCAGAGCTCGGGACGCCGGCGAGCGCGACTGAATGGGACATGCAATGGGAGCCATCCGGTGACGAAATGATGACCTGTTTGTGCCTCATCTGCATAGATCAGGAGAGGATGTCCGATATGAGCCGCGTCCACCCAGGTTTACTGAGATGTTTTGCGTTGCATACAGTATTCACTTTTTTGTTTACAACTGGTCCTCGTGAGGCGATGGCTCGATCGTAACTTGGGGGATCGTTTTTACGTCCCTCTAGCTCGACTCCCGGGCTTCGTAGCGTCAAGCGCCAAGCAATGCCTGCAATGTCGTAAGAAATTGTAAAGTACTTTTTGTAAGTACATCTAAATATCATTAGTTTTCATTGAAGGCTCAGGTCACCAGAGGTTATAGTGGTATAGCTGCAGCATGGCTGAAAGCCCTCAATAAGCAGCTGTTTATAAAATGGCTGTGTGTTCCTAGTCTACGCCCTCGATCAACGGTTTGACCAAGTATGGATTATAATTGTCGGGAAGGACGTGTTTGTTGATTTTTTTTAACGAATGTGACGACACAATGTTTATAAATACATATTACCTTTACCAGCGTTTTGTTCCTCTTGTCGAGATGCGTTGGATTACCTTTACTTAGACGTACAAAGGGCATCTGGAGAACTTTACCAAAGAACTGACATCATTTCTCTTGGCTTGTTCATATAACTGTTAAAACCAGTAAAACGCCTTTTGGGCGAAGGACGAGCGAGCGAGAGAGTGAGCCCTGCACGTGCAGAAGGGCGAAAGGGTACTTCCAACGGGCTTGTGCAAAGCACCCTTCTAACTGGTCGCTAGCGGTGTACCGAATTTGAACGCAATCGGCCCAGCCGTTCCTGAGATCTGGAAGCGGCATTCTGCACGTGCGCACGTGCAAACGGGGTCCAAAATGACTTTTGCACGGCACCCTACTAACCGGTCCCCAACCGTGTACCAAATTTGAGCGCAATCGGCCCAGCCGTTCTCGAGATCTGGAAACGCCCCCTGCACGTGCGCACGTGCAGTAGCACCCTAACCGCAACACATGGGAATGCATTGACTGGTGGTTGCCTACCTGTGTGCCAAGTTTCAGCGAAATCGTCCCAGTAATTACCGAGTTACTGAAATGGGAACAAATTTGGCACCTCTTATTGTTGTATTTGGCACGTGCAGTGGGGGTCACTCACATAGATGAAGAGTATCCGACCTTTGGTAGAAGGGATGCAGCTACCCTACAAAAATTACCGCAAGTCAATCGCCCAAGCGGCTGCTGATATATGAGCCTCTCAAAATCACTACTTTTGCAAAACAGCTTGAACACCCTTGACTTTTCACGTGGCACGTGCCACGACGGTCACTGAGATGTATCAAAAGTAGTCAATTACGGGGTAGAAGGGATGGGGCTACCCAACAAAAAAGACCGCAGGCCAATCGGTCCAGCGGTTGCTGAGATATAAGCCTCTCAAAAGCGTTACAGGCCGGGCCGGGCCGGGCCGCTCACATTGATATTTTTCCGTTATATTGAAAAGACTCACTTCGCTCGCTGCGCTCGCTCGCTCGTAATGACGCCTAATGTGGACTGTCCTCCTGGACTGAATTATGCATACTGCCAGCTAAACAAAGGTTGAAGCGAATACACGTTTATTTGGACAAACAGATAAAACATTATTCACTGATCATATCACAAAGGTACAGATGACTGGGATGACACGTCACTGACATGCAGATGGACATGCAGAGTGACACACAGTGACACACGGGTAGGTCGTTGTCGGCGGCGGGGGACGTCTAGGCGGCGTTGGGGCTGACGGGCAGGTGGTCGCCCTCGGCGCGGAAGCCGTTCTCGTCGGCCGTCCAGGTGACCGTGTAGGTGACGCCGTCGTCGCCGACGAAGCTGTACGAGCCGCGCATCACGGTGCCGACCTCCTCGCCGATCTGTTTCGACTCTCCGCTGACCTCGGCCGCGGTGCCGTCGCTGGTCTCGTAGGCGTACTGGAACGAGCCGTCGTCGTTCTGGGTGTTGTCCATGCGGACGATGGCCACCTCGGGCTGACTGTCCTGGGGACGGGCGGCGGCCACGGCCAGCAGGGCGGCGAACACGATCTGGGGGGCACGCGGGGGGACGTCAGAACACAGTCCGCATACACCTCGACGGCATTGTTTACCGGCTAAGAAGTAGACAGTGTAAAAGCACTTTGCTTATTTTCAGCACAATTCTTTTTTATTCGGGAAGAAGTAAACATATACCTAACTAATATAGCCTGAACTTGCAAGGATTATTTTTTTAAATATGGACGATTGCATTAGGTACTGATTCTGGTTAGTCGCACCTTGCGTTATGTCATGGTAGCATTGTGTTGGATTCAGTAGGCACCTAAAGGAAAATAATTACTGAATGGAGTAGCTAGAATTTGATGGAGCGAGATCATCAGAACAAGTAGAAGTACCTAACTTTAAAAATGAGAGGTTGACATTCGTAGAAACATGCTAACCTTTTCAACTTAGCAATGGTTTTTTTTAATCTTAGATTTTCTAACTTCAACTCAAATAGCCGAAAACAAATGCGGGAAATATTTACACATTGTTACCGAATAATATAGTCATGATAACCTGCCGCAGCTATTCGTATTACTATACACAACACACGTAATCTATCAGTAATATTTCAATAAGTGGTAAATCAATTCATGATCTCATGTTGTGTTCTTTCATTTCTCATTTGAGTTTTTGCACTTGATGAGTGCATTAACCCTCGCCCGCACATGCCATTTTCCCATCCTAGAACGCACATGGGGGGGGGGGGTGGTTGCCACCCCCCGCGCCATTTCGTTCCTGTTGGAGATAGAGCTTAGCAGTAAAGACCAAAAAGATTCTTTGGGAAGAGACGAATCCAATGATACCCAGTTTTACCTTCTCAGGTAAGTCATTGACCTTCCAGGTCAGGTCAAACTAAAAAATGTTGCTGTTTTGGGTCACCGTTGGATATCAAGTGCGCTGCTTATCAAATACCGATGACGATGCTGTTTTCTGGTGCCAAGCCAGCTAGAACCTCTTTGTCACACTATCCGACCAGAATTTTGCTGCTGAGGTCATTTCAGGTCAAGTTAGGTCAAGGTCAATTATATGTGTTTGTATGTCTGTGTGTGTCTGTGTGTAAACTAATGTGTGCACCGATTGTTTTTGGGTCCATATCACATAAAATCATGATCTGAGAAGCTTTTACCAAAAATGCAGTCAAAAAAAAACTTCACAAAAAGTAAATTCAGCTTGCCTAAAACGCAATTATCTTAGATGACCTAGGTTGACCTTGACCCTGACCTTGACCCCTGTACATCGTCGAACAACATGTTCCATGATAGGTGGGAGGTAAGACTGGCAAAAAAGGCCGAAATCAGGGTGTCAAAAGCTCACAAGGCCCATGGCAAACGCAAGATGTTGAGAATTGGCCATTTGGGTCATGACATGACCTGAAAAACAAGGTCATATCTCCGAAACCAAAAATCACAGAAACTTGAAATTTTCAGTGGACATCAAGAAAGGATAGACGAGCAGCTATACGAAAAATCAGCCCTCTAGCTTTAAAAATGTTGAGTGCAGAGCAGAAAGACTGCCTGGGGGGGTGGCAACCACCCCCCCCCCCCCCATGTGCGGGCGAGGGTTAAATTCGTCCCAATATAAGATGGTGATCAAAATCGTTAGAAGAAGAAAATTAGCAAACGTTTGCATCAAGACATTACAACTTCCTGGAACCCCTGCCTCTATCCGAAATTGAGAACCACGAGCACTGAATTCACTTTGTATACCACAATCCACAGAAAGCAGTCCTCACTCACCAGCTTCATGGCGAGAAGTGGATGCACGGACGTTTGGCGTCGAGTGATGTCCGCACCTACCCCGGCCGCAGTTTTATACATTTGGCCGTGAGTCGGCACATTTGAATTGATGATGTGGGCTCTTCACCTATGATTGGCCCCAAGACCGAGTATGGCCCGGGGCGGCAGATGGTGCCGGCGAACGAGCAAAGGTCAAACACTGCCAGCGAGCAGAATACAAACAGGGAAACAGTGCCGAAGATCGCTCTACAAGTCTACAGTCCTGCACGATCACATACTTCATAATAAGTGCAGACAACTGATCACAAAAGTATTGTCGTATCTATGATATAGTGATCGATATTGACTTTGGATGGTAAGAGAAGCGATGCTCACCGCAGCACAACTTCACACCTTTCTCCTTTTTGGTCGACCGATTTGGTTTTCTGCATTTAACAAGACATGTTGGCGAATTTCAAACCTTGGAATCAACCGTGCAGTGCTATTTTTATTGTTTGTCGTCAAATGACATTGTTTGTGTTACCAAGGGTCGCTGCTTCCAAGATATGTAAATGGCCATTTCCACAGTACCTAACTTCATTTTCATGATGAACTTCGACAACTTTCAATATCCATGACAGACTTCAGCGAGACCACTAGTTACCTGAGCAAAAGATGACTAGAATAGTTTCGAATCAATTTTGGAAGTTAGCTAGCGTGTATTCTACCTGCTTCCAAGCCGATTAGTTTTCAAGTGAGTCGGAGTCACTGACTGCCATCTCATCCCACCTTGAAGGTACTGGCTCAGGCGCCAACAATGCGAGGTTCATGGTTCACATGTGCCAATTAGTCTTATTTCATGTTCTTCTCAAATAAATTGAAAACAGCGCATAAACAGTGCCCAACAGCTACTTTTTACAGCTGGCATTCCTTTCAGCCGACGCAGCCAGAGACACAGCAGCAGCGGCGCACCTTAGTAACGGGGAGTGTTTCAGCCCGAAAAAAAAAAACGTTTTTACCATTTTGGTAGCATCCGCCGCCGCCGGCAGGATTTCAAGGTCAGTCCATGGTCGTCATCCCCTCCTTCCAAGCTTGGCGAACTCTGAAATTCTCGCGCTAACAAGCCCACAAGAATATGCAGGTATTTTCGAAGGACCACGGAGGCATTATTAGGATCGAAGGACGCAGTGGGCGCCCGGAACCACCTTCTGATGGATGACAGTGATTTGCTTAGTGCGCTTCCATTTCTTCTCGGAATCAATAACTAAGGATGGAGTTTGGGGTGCATATTTCGAAGCTAAATTTAGCCTTTTTGATTGGTTATATGAATCGTGTTATGCCAGTAAAAAAGGAACATGATGTACGTTAAGGCATATAAGGATGAAAACATACGTTCTCATCAGTCCTTAGCCTATGCAGATGGAAATGTCAATCATCTTGGATATTTTAGCATTTGGGTTATGTCCATTACAAGAAATATAATATAAAAATGAATTTATCGGAAACAAAATTGTATTAGTTAAATATTGACAAAGACTGGTGAAGAAGACGAGCTTTCTCGAAATTCTTAGTCGATCTACAGATGGTAAAGGTGCGTTGTAAGATGATCCAGCCTCCATAAACAATAGACATTTCCCGGTTCCCGAGTAGCATCCCGGCTAACAGAAGCCATTAGTTTCTATAATGGGGACTTACGCAGTCGCCTTGACCCCCGCAGTTTGTTAAATTTAGAACACATGTTTTTTTACAATGCTAAAATAAAGAACCGTCTAAGTTCAAAGCCATTCATGCATATGTTACAGGCCGTATGAAAACTCAGTCCGTTTGCAAACGGCCTGGCCCGATTCAGGCCGTTTGCAAACGGCCTGGACAGCCCAGTCAGTATGCAAACGGACTGAAAAGTCAGGCCGTTTGAATACGGGCTGAAATTCCAGGCTGTATGCAAACCGCCTGAAATTTCAGGCCGTTTGCAAACCGTCTAGGCCGTATGACAACTTTCCAGACACCAGGCCGTTTGCAAACGGTCTAGGCATTTTGAAAACAATCTGGTCTGCATAAAGTTACAGCTGGACAATGTTGAGTTTGCTGAAGCACGACCGTTTCATGACATTACATGGCACCATGAAATCCTGAGGTGCATTCGGCATCCGGAAAAAATATTGTCACTCGGATATTCTCCGTCGGAAAATTATTGTTGAACGCCTATCTTCAGCATGTCTCGTTATCGCGATACCGTTCGTGATCCCCGATGATTCTCGCTAGTTCCGGAAAATGCTTCCTGATTTTCCCGATGATGAATGAAGGCCTGGTCAGGAAGAGATTAGCAGAACTGAGACCCGGCCCGTATAGCGTCCGGTCGACCCGGGCTTCCCCCGGACTTCAAAGTTTCGCCTTCCACCGCAATGGTCAAGTATTGCCGGCGTACATCCGCCACCGGCCAGCCGCCGGCGGTCGACCGGGCGCGGTGAGGACTCTAATGTGAACCAGTGGCGCGGGAACTTCTTCCAGACTGGGGGGGGGGGGGGGGCTGAACCATAATAGAGATCAACCTAGGGTACCCCCAATTCCCAAATCTAGTTTTCTCACCGGTTTTAGGCCACTTATTTTTCAAACCTTGGCCTTTTCAACAAAAAGAAACGAAAATATTTGCAAAAAAGTCAGGTATTCCGTCTCAACTGAGTGAAGAAACTGGCAACCTGGAATATAGGTTTTAATCTGCCAAATGAGTTGCCAAGCCAGTGAAAGAGGTGGATTTTTTTCACTTACATGCTTTCTTCCTTTATGACCCACAACCCCTAATTTGGAGAGGACAAGCTGCCCCAACGGTTCCTGACCTCATGAAAAGTTGAGGGGCACCGCCCCCACGGCCCCAGAGCTGTGGGAGCAAGCTTTCCCCACTGTCCCCTACCCCGTGCCTATGTATGAATCTATGAAATTATGTTGGTAGATTTCTGATTTCGATTCCTCCAGCTGGGGGGGGGGGGGCTCAAATACATTACGAGCCCCCCCCCCCCCAGCCGAAAAGTTGGAGGGGCTTAGCCCCCGCTAGCCCCTCCCCCACCCCGGTTCGCGCGCCACTGATGTGAACTCTGATATCCATTGCGCGCTCTGACGTTTTATGTCGCAAAATAATCGGTGAGTCTTGTAGTGATACGTTTCACCAGACCTCACCAGTAGTGCCTTCACCAGGCTCCATCAACTGGATGGCCGTACACAGGCGGACCGTGAACTTGTATAATTACGAGCGAGCGAGCGCAGCGAGCGAAGCGAAGTCTTTTCAATATAACGGAAAAATCTCAGTATGAGCGGCCCGGCCCGGCCCGGCCCGGCCCGGCCTGTAACGCTTTTGAGAGGCTTATATCTCAGCAACCGCTGGACCGATTGGCCTGCGGTCTTTTTTGTTGGGTAGCCCCATCCCTTCTACCCCGTAATTGACTACTTTTGATTCATCTCAGTGACCGTCGTGGCACGTGCCACGTGAAAAGTCAAGGGTGTCCAAGCTGTTTTGTAAAAGTAGTGATTTTGAGAGGCTCATATCTCAGCAGCCGCTCGGGCGATTGTCTTGCGGTAATTTTTGTAGGGTAGCTGCATCCCTTCTACCAAAAATAAGATACTCTCGAATCTCGATGCATGTGGGTCACCCCCAGTGCAAGTGCAAAATACAACAATAAGAGGTGTCAAATTTGTTCCCATTTTAATAACTCGGTAATTACTGGGGCGATTTCGCTGAAACTTGGCACACAGGTAGGCACTCACCAGGCAATGCATTCCCATCTGTTGCGGCTTGGGTGCTACTGCACGTGCGCACGTGCAGGGGGCGTTTCCAGATCTCGAAAACGGCTGGGCCGATTGCCCTCAAATTTGGTACACGGTTGGGGACCAGTTAGTAGGGTGCCGTGTAAAAGTCACTTTGGACCCCGTTTGCACGTGCGCACGTGCAGAATGTCGCTTTTTAGATCTCAGAAACGGCTGGGCCAATTGCGTTCAAATTTGGCACACCGCTAGCAACAGGTTAGAAGAGTGCTTTGCACAAGCCCGTTGGAAGTACCTTTCGCCCTTCCGCACGTGCAGGGCTCACTATCTCGCTCGCTCGTTCTTCGCCTAAGGCGTTTTACTGGTAAGTAATATTGTCGAAAAACGGACGGGCCGAGCATCAGCACAGTAAAAAAATGTTCGACGTATGTAGACGAGTCATTCGGCATGGAATGCGCAAGCATTCACATGGATGCAACCTGATCATCGACCAACCTGGATCCATTAAGTTCAATCTTCAGAGGCTGTTGTACTTCGCCAGACCGTTTGAAAACTGACTAGGCCGTTTTCAAACTGTCTAGGCCGTTTCAAACTGCCTAGGCCGTTTTCATACGGCCTGATATTTCAGGCGGTTTGCAAACGGCCGGCTTTTTCAGGCCGTTTTCAAACGGCCTGACTGGGCCAGGCCGTTTACAAACGGACTGGGTTTTCATACGGTCTGTAACACATACATAATTTTACATGTATGGCCACCTCTTCCATTTCAGAATACACAACCACAAAGTATTCAAACCGCAGAATGTGGCAGCTGACCACTTTCGTTTTTTTTCTGATGAGGAGCTGCGGCGCGGCTGTCACGTTGCGGGGCTCCGCGTCACTTCTGCCGCAGGGAGCGGGTCCCGGATCAGCCTGTCTGGCTCTGTGCCAGGACGGATCTAACCGAGCGAGAGGAGGGGCGGTTCCAGGAACCATGTGGACCCTCACATCACCTTCTGACTTTATGCAGTGTATTTCCCATTTATTGAATGTCGTTTCGAGTAGCGAAGTTGCTGCCGTTTACATGCAAAGCGACTGACGGTTAACCCGCGGCCTGCTGGGGGGTTTGAACACCCCTTCTTGTGGTTTTTCGCGAATATCTCAAAAACGGCGGCGCGGAGCGCCGCCGTTTTTGGTACACCTTATCATACATCAATTCTACACATGTTGTGAAAATTTCAGACCAAGGTCATTCAAGGTCAGGTCACCAGGTCACTTGAAGTGACCTCACCTCATAAAAAGTTTTAATGTCTGTCATAACTACACCGAGTGACCGACCGCTTTGAAACTTTCAGCAATTGCTGAGAGCAATAGCATGTACAAAATGTATTTCTCAGAATTTCGATATCGATGACCTAAGGTCAGGTCAATTTTGCGACCTCCCCATTATAAGTCAGTAGTATATAGGTAAAGCAACCGAAGCAGTGTACATCGCAACTAACGAAACGATCAACACGAACGGGGGGTTTATAAAATGGGCGAAATCTGCAGCACAATTGAGCATCATTGATCTAGATAAAAATTAAGAATGAGAGAGTGAGAGTGAGAGAGAAAGAGAGGGAGGTGGGAAAAGAACAGAGAGGGAGAGAGAGAGAGAGGGGGAGGGAGAGAGAGAGAGAGAGAGAGAGAGAGAGAGAGAGAGAGAGAGAGAGAGAGAGAGAGAGAGAGAGAGAGAGAGAGAGAGAGAGAGAGAGAGAGAGAGAGAGAGAGAGAGAGAGAGAGAGAGAGAGAGAGAGAGAGAGAGAGAGAGAGAGTGAAAGAGTGAGAGAAGTGAAAACATATTATATGCACCGTCAATTGATAAAATACTATTTAGCTATTGTAATATCATGTTGCGAATAGATTGTTAAATGTTCACGAAAATATGTATGATTTTGTTTTATTTAGGAGGTACCCGACTACTCTGACCTTGTTCTCAGAAATACGTGCTATTTATTTCAAACGATTGATGTTGTGCTCGTTTTCTTGTTCCTTGCTTCATACGGCGCTGAAGAAGTCAATAGACGAAACCGGTACGCCTTAAGTAACTGTTTTAATAGTTTGATTCGTGGAGCCTGGAGGTTCATGTACTCTCGATCAATGGGAGAAAATTGAAATGCGCCTCCTTTGGACGAAATACATTATAAACACTCCAAAACACTGAATTACAAGTGGTTTAGACACACTGAACATGCAAATGGTGTCCGTGACCCCTGTTTATGCCCTGAGGTCATCTTAGGTCACGAATGGTATCTAGCAGTTTTTCGCAAATAACTTTTGATAGAGGCATGCTAGAGCAATGAAAACGCCTTAGATGTGTTCAGCTCGACGATACGGATCGACTGATATGCAACATGACCCTTTCCGGTCAGGTCATGACCTTGACCAGAGGTCAAATTTTCAAGTTAGTTGACCTTTCAAGGTCAAGTTATAGTTCATTCGATGCGTCTTGACGAGAGGAACACGATGCCGGTAAAAGGAAGCTCGTACAAGGCTTGGGTCAAAAGTTATTGCAGAAAAACTGTTTCCGAAAAAATCGGCTATTTTTGCAGTTTTTGCCCCTTGCAGGCAAAACTGTTGACGTTAGGTCAAATCTGAGAGAATTACTCAGCAAGGGCGTTGATAGGGCTATCGAATGCGCTTTTCCGCGGCGCTGTAGCTCTATTGGTTCCCGAGTTATGCGTTGGCTTCTTGGAAATTGTCGACATTCGACCTGGAAATCGGCGAAATTTTGCCTTCAATGACCTCTGGTGACCTGACCTTTGACCTGACCAAAAAATTGACCGAAGTGATTTCGTCATTATTTTTGACGTTCTTTCGAACGCCGCCTTCCGCGTATCGCTACGTGGCCCAGGAGCCGAGTTAGAAGGGAAGGGGTGTTCAAACACCCCCCCCCCCCCCAGCAGGGCGTGGAAATCCAGGACCCCCAGCCGGGCGCGGGTTAATGGTATAATTTAAGTTAATAAATAAATAAGTGTATTACATGATAAATGACTGACGCAATCAGAACGGTGGCGTGAACTCTTGAGTTTTTTTTTCGCGATTTAATCATTATTGGGTAGATACCTGATACTGAAATGAATATTTTGAATGGCAAGACCATGAAACAGCTGACTAAAAACATGTACCTAACGCTCTCTGCATTTCACAAGCCTGGATAGCTGTACACAGAGCAGATTCGATGGCAGCCAAGTGGTTAGATTACGTGTTTCAGGCAGGCCTGGCTCTCAATGCCTGAGGCATTTTTCATGCATTGCTTTGTTGGCTGGTAGCCATGAACCTCCAACCGACAGCGTGTTTTATCAGATATTTTCTCGCGGAGTCAGTCTGGGAAATGTGAGGCGGTGATCGCCGCTCCTCTGAGCGGGTGGTACACCGTTTCGCGGTGTTCTGCGGCCGTCTGATGTCAGCACCCTCGGCATTACACGACTTCCCGGCTCCTGTCTCACCAGGTAGCTGCAGTAACGCCGCGGCGACCGGCTACCGGCATCCGCGGCCGCCCGGCTACCGGCATCCGCGGCCGCCCGGCCCCGCGACACGGGGATTAGGCGGCGATTAGCATATTTCTGCGCTGCTGCAGCTATCTACACGCGGAAGGTCATCAGCATGTGTTACGTGCGACCGCAGTGCATAATACCGGCGACCGAGGGTACGAAAACGAGCCTTCTGGGCTGGGAAAGGCTCAACCGAAGTCCTAAGTTCTTGACATTGCTCACCAGCGGTTTTGTCTCGTTACACGAAACGCACTTTGTCCGCCAACCAATGTCCACCGGGACCAAATGACTGGGTATTCGCCCCTCCCCTCTTAGCTGCTGTAAATACATAAGCCGCTGTTAACCCTATTCCTGGCGGGCTCCGCCGGGACAAGAAACTGGCGGGGGGGAGGCCGATTCGCCCCCCCCCCTGAGATCTCGAGAACGAAGCAAGATAGCGACAAACGGTAAACGGCATCGGATACGCACGGTCAAGATCTACAATTTTTTACTAAGGTCATTTTCAGGTCAGGTCAAAGATGACGTCACAGGGGTCGAAAAAGTCAAAATGGCGGCGCTAGATATGGAGAGAGTTTTTCTCGAATAACTTTCGAATTAGTCAAGATAGGAACAAACTAAGGGCATCATCGTGATCCTCTCGTCAATCCGCATCGAATGATATATATGTTGACCTCGCAAGGTCAAGGTCAAAGGTTGACCTCAGGTCACGTGACCTCGAGGTCATCATGTATATCATTCGATGCGTCTTGACGAGCTGAACACAATGAGACCATCCACGCGTCTGTATCTTGTTCCTGTACGGAGTTATTGGCCAAAAACCTTTGGTGACCTTTGATGACGTCAGTCGTCACATGACCTCACAGCTGCCCAACAGCAAAACAGACCTCAAGGTAGTGAAGGTTGATCGTATATGAAGTCATGTATGGTATATGGGGCCATTCCGACCCGTTTTAGTGGTAAAAACAGGGAGTTGATTTTCCCCCCATTGACTTATAATGGGGAGGTCGCGAAACTGACCTGACCTTAGGTCACCGATATCAAAATTCCGAGATATACAAATTGCACATACTGGTACCCTAACTAAAGCCTGAAGAGAAGAAATTGATCGGTCAAAAACTCTAGCTCTGACGTGATTGCAAACTTTTCTGAGGTAGGGTCACCAAACCGCCTCTGGTGACCTGACCTGAGGTCAGATCAACTCAAAATTTTCAGACATGTTGCGTAGAAGCCTTTTAGGAAAAGTCAGAAAATTTGAGCTTCCTAGCTCAACGCGTTTGGGAGAAATAACCAAAAAACCTCAGGGGGGGCTCCTGAGGCCCCCCCCCCGCCAGGAATAGGGTTAAGGTCCAATACGGGAGAGGGTTTAGGGTGCGATGACTACGATAGGTTGCGAGAGCCGATTCAGAGTTCAGACCGAAGAAAAAATCAATGAATGAATGAAATTATTGATGAACACATACAAACTAATTATTTGTGAATTACCGGCACACATCATGGCCCATTCGATGCATGTCTGCAGGACATAAGCTACGCCAGCCTCGGGGAGCTCCCCGAACATGTTGGCGGCGCCCCCTCCCGACCCTCCCCTTGGCCGGCTGCGGGGAGGACAAGGTCACGGCTGACGCGTTTCAGGGGACGGCACGGCCATGGCCGACCACTGCGGCGACTCGTCTGCCGCCGCCGGCAGCGCCTCCGACCACCAGTCCGACCACTTTCACCGCCGGTGTGCCGCGGAGGTCAGCGGTCAGACGGACCGACCAGCGGACGGACAGACCGACCAGCGGACGACGGTCAGAGGACAGACGGACCGACCAGCGGGCGCCGGTCAGCGGACGGACAGACTGACCAACGGGCGCCGGTCAGCGGTCAGACGGACCGATCAGCGGTCAGACGGGGACAGACGGACCGACCAGCGGGCGCCGACCAGCGGTCAGACGGACCGACCAGCGGTCAGACGGACCGACCTGCAGCGGGCGCCGGTCAGCGGTCAGACGGACCGACCAGCGGACGACGGTCAGCGGTCAGACGGACCGACCAGCGCGCGCCGGTCAGCGGACGGCCGACGGACAGACCAACGGGCGCCGGTCAGCCGGCCATGCAGAGGTCACACCGAGAGAAGGGCGTGGACAGATGGCGCAAACCGGGGAAACTGGCGGAAATCGGGGGTGTCTGGCGGAAACCAGTGGAACCGACGGAAGACGGCAGAGCTCAGAGGACCCCAACAGAACCTAGCGGAACCCGGCAGAACTTGGCAGTACCTAACAGATGCCAAGGAACCCCGGTTCAACCACTGGCGGATCCAGGGGGGGGGGGCACGGGGGCCATGCCCCCCCCAAAGGCCTAAAGTGGCCTGTTTGGCCCCCCCCCCAAAACGTCAGAAAAATTGCTAAGAAAATATACCTTGATGGAGGTTTTTAGCACACTTGGTGAAGTAAAGCTTTCCACAGCATAATATGGAAGCAATATGGTAGCAGTGAGGGTCAGTCAAAAGTTGCGCGAGTGGAGTCGACCTTAACCCTAGAACGCCTAGGGGGGGGGGGGGTTGTATCAACCCCCCCCCTGAGGTTTTTTCGAAGTGCACGCTAAACGGCTTGTCGTAGCGGGCTGAAATTTTCAATACCCTCTGGGGCAACCTTTGCGCATCTTTTGCCGAAAAAAAATTGATCGGGTCATGTCAGGTCACGGAGTTATGACGTCATAAGAGGTACAGCCTCTGGCCGGATTTTCACAAACTGAGTGCCAACGCCCGAGGTTTCCTGCCGGTGGTACGGAGATCGGTTGATGGATCGTGATGAAACTTCCCATGCATGTTGGGGCAAGTATTGGCTATCATATGGTATAAGAAATTTGACCGGGTCAGGTCAGGTCACGGAGCTATGACGTCACAAGAGGAACAGCGTCCGGTACTATTTTTGAAAAGCGCCCGAACCACTATTTTGCTAATTCTTGTCACCTCAATGGGAATATGCAGCAATATTAGCTTCAATAGGGAGCAAATGGACCTCCCAAATCCAAAAATACAATCAGATTTCAAAAATTTAAATTTTGATTTTTCGAATTTCTGCCGCCGACTGTGACTTTGCCGACTTCCGGCGCTCCCAACGCGCCATTTTTAGAGCTAGGGAAACGAAATACACACCAAACGATAGAGAATTGATCAAGGAACACGATAGTGAAGGTTTCAAGTCGATATCTTCCACCGTTTTGCCGAAATCGCCGCCGAAAGTAGAAAAAAGTATATTTTTCCGAAAATTTGACCTTTGACCGGTCAAAAGTAGGTCAAATGTTGACCTAGGACCAAAAAATATACCACCAATCGCGAGATCTCGTTGAGAGCAATCCGTTGGTTTTTTCCGTTAAGCTCTACGACCTTCCGTTTCGAAACGCCAGGGGGGGTCGTAACCCCCCCCCCCCTGGTCGTTCGTGTTATGAGAAATGGCCTGGTCGTGCGAGGGTTAAAAAAAAGACTGTTGTTGGCACGTGTTTATGGCGCGGTAGCTGGGAGTTGGCGGTGTTTCGCGTGGTGAGGCATCACTGGCGGATCCGGGGGGGGGGGGGGGGCACGGGAGCCTGAGGTGCCCCTGACAGGCCCGTGGTGCCCTTGCTAGCTCTGTGGTGCCCCTGGACCCTGGCAGGCCTGTGGTGCCTCTGGCGGGCCTAGGGTGCCCCTGCTAGGCTGCTGATGCCCCTGGGACCTGACAGGACTGTGGTGCCCCTAACAAGCCTTAACCCTATTCCTGGCGGGCTCCGCCGGGACAAGAAACTGGCGGGGGGGGGGCCGATTCGGCCTCCCCCCCCCTGAGATCTCGAGAACGAAGCAAGATAGCGACAAGCGGTAAACGGCATCGGATACGCATGGACAAGGTCTACAATTTTTACAAAGGTCATTTTCAGGTCAGGTCAAAGATGACGTCACAAGGGTCGAAAAAGTAAAAATGGCGGCGCTAGATATAGAGAGAGTTTTTCTCGAATAACTTTCGAATTAGTCAAGATAGGAGCAAACTAAGGGCATCATCGTGATCCTCTCGTCAATCCGCATCGAATGATATATATGTTGACCTCGAAAGGTCAAGGTCAAAGGTTGACCTCAGGTCACGTGACCTCGAGGTCATCATGTATATCATTCGATGCGTCTTGACGAGCTGAACACAATGAGACCATCCACGCGTCTGTATCTTGTTCCTGTACGGAGTTATTGGCCAAAAACCTTTGGTGACCTTTGATGACGTCACATGACCTCACAGCTGCCCAACAGCAAAACAGACCTCAAGGTAGTGAAGGTTGATCGTATATGAAGTCATGTATGGTATATGGGGCCATTCCGACCCGTTTTAGTGGTAAAAACAGGGAGTTGATTTTTCCCCCATTGACTTATAATGGGGAGGTCACGAAACTGACCTGACCTTAGGTCACCGATATCAAAATTCCGAGATATACAAATTGCACATACTGGTACCCTAACTAAAGCCTGAAGAGAAGAAATTGATCGGTCAAAAACTCTAGCTCTGGCGTGATTGCAAACTTTTCTGAGGTAGGGTCACCAAACCGCCTCTGGTGACCTGACCTGAGGTCAGATCAACTCAAAATTTTCAGACATATTGCGTAGAAGCCTTTTAGGAAAAGTCAGAAAATTTGAGCTTCCTAGCTCAACGCGTTTGGGAGAAATAACCAAAAAACCTCAGGGGGGGCTCCTGAGGCCCCCCCGCCAGGAATAGGGTTAAGTGCCCCTAACAGACCCGTGATGCCCCCGACAGGCCCAAGGTGCCCCTGCGTGATGCCGTGTTGTCTGCGAGGCCGGTGGTGCCCCTGAGAGGCCGGTGGTGCCCATGCTAGACCGGTGGTGCCCCTGGCAGGCCTGTGGTGCCCCTGCTAGGCCGCTGGTGCCCCTGGGCCCTGACAGGACTGTGGTGCCCCTGACAGGCCCAAGGTGCCCCTGCAAGGCCGGTGGTGCCCCTGTAAGGCCTGTGGTACTGGTACCCCTGCTAGGCCTCTGGTGTCCCTGACAGGCCCATGGTGCCCCTGCGAGGCTGGCGGCGCCCCTGGCAGGTCTCTGGTGTCCCTGACAGACCTGGGGTGCCCCTCACAGGCCCGTGGTGCCCTTGCTAGGCCTGTGGTGCCCCTGGCGGGCTGGTGGTGCCCCTGCTAGACCGGTGGTGCCCCTGACAGGCCTGTGGTGCCCCCGGGCACCAAGGGGAGGGTCATGACCCATGTGGCCCCCCTTGGATCTGCCACTGATACATATCATATTGATTAATAATGGCGATATGGCTTATGCAATATGCAATGGCAGGCACTTGGTATCCCTCACTTATCCCTCATTGGGGGCTCTGGCGGGCTCCTGAGGGCCCACGTCTATCTCCGGGAGCCCTAGAGACGCTCCTTTGGGTCCTTTCAGTCCACTATAGCATAAGAGGTCTCCATGCGAGTCCTATACATCTGAGGGCGTACCCTGACGTCTGAGGTACCCAACTGCAGCTCCAATGGTCTCTTATACTGGCGGATCCAGGGAGGGGGCATTTACGGCCATGCCCCCTTCCCAGAGGCCTAAAGTGGCCCGTTTGCCCCCTCCCCCAAGCGATAATGAAACATAGTTCAATCAGTGCCTGGCCCAGGAGTCGAGTTAGACAGGGGGTGTTTTACCACCTCCCGGCCCGCAAAGGGACCCAAGCACTGACTCGAAGTGGGTTAACTGGTCGACAAAAGCAATGGTAAGTGTTAACAAAGTAATATAAAGGCATGGGTCGGATGGGCTACCATTTATATATTTTTACTTTTAGTAAAAAAAAAAAAAATATTCATAGTGTCAGGGCTGTGACGAAAAATAAGTGGCCTAAATCCGATGAGAAAACAGGATTTGGGGGTACCCTAGGTTTGGCTCCTGCATGAGTTGCCCCCCCCCCCAAAAAAAAAAAAAAACGCAAGCCTGGATCCGCCAGTGGGTTCAACTCGGTCATATCCAGCGGATTATGTCAGAATCCGCCCGTTTCCGGCGGAATCCGATGAGTTGCGCTGGACTATTCGGCGGTGACCGTGGTGTACGCCGCCGTCGTTTTTCATTGGACGAACGGTGGTCTACCCAAGGGGCCAGTGCTGCTGGTGCAGTTGGATGGGCTATATAACAAAACTTTCATGCCTACTGACTGGCTTCCTCGTGATTACTTTTTACTTTTGTTGAATGAGTTTGAAGATCGAGAATTTCCCCCTCCTTTATTCTTATTTTTGATTAAAGTTCCTTGTTTACCATACAACCTTGGTTATATTGCCTTTAATTGTTTCCATTTGTGTCAACAGAAAGGTGTTTTTCTGCATGCACTCGCTAGAAATATGACTTTTGCCTTCCGACAGAGAACAATAGATATGAAGTTATCCATCCTACATGCAACCTCGTCGGCGATGTGTGGGAAGACGGGAGCACGACCTGACCTTCAGAGGTTCACCAATGCAGTGTCATTCTGCGCACTCGATCTGCATAAGTAGGTACACATTCGTGCAGAACGGAGGTAATGCGTCACGCTGCAGCACCGATCCGCACGTGATCGGGGTGAAACACGAACAAAAACAGACTACCAGTCCCCGTCATTAGCTGCTACGTACGCGTCCTCTCAGTAGTCATCTGAGATGCGCGGTAGACCAACAAAACCTGCACTCTTACAATTATGTTTCGCAAGGGGATGCGTGCGCTTAGACGCGCCTATCTTGAAAATTGACACCGCTGACATGGGGTAGGTAAACCTGTCACCGGGCTCCGCTGAGATTCTGCTTTTGCATGCTCTACAGGGAACATGGAACATATAACATGGACACTTATCAAAGGATCAGCAAAGACAAACTGTAAAATATTAGCCGGATATATTTTTAAAAGACTTAGTAAGTGATGTGCTATCCCAGACTATTGCTGACAGACCAAGTTTGCGCAATTTGCAGCTCTTGCTATTTTCAGCACGCATAATTTCGTCAGATTTGAAGCGATTTACCTGCAGTTGAGTGATTTCTATTTCAGCAGTGCTGCTATGCTGAGTGCTAGCAGTTATCCTACTTATAACAGCTAGGCACCATGCTTGGACCAAATCAAGTGAACTCGGCATCTTTCGCTAAATGGCACGGTTCAGTGACTAAGAGAAGCTGATGCAAAATTAATCAAAATTGATGTTTTAGACCGTCAACGTCACATCCTGCACGTCCCCAGGATTTCCATTTCCATCCACCGTCCAGCGGCAATCCCCGTCCGGCGCTGCGGCCGCCCCCCCCCCCCCCCCGCCCCCACGCTCCCTCCGTCGAGGAGCGGTCTCCTGACCAGCTCTGAGGAGACGGAGGCGCCACGGCGACTAATTTGGAAAACACTGCCGTCAGACCATCAGCATACCTGACGTGGCGGTGGCCTTGGCCGGCCGCGACCCTGCTGGCGTGCCCACCGCGCCATGGTCGCCAACCGGGGATTCGACACGCTTTCCATGACAAGCCATCAATAAGGAGGCACTCCTCAGCGTCAGGCGGCTGGGACAACGGTGACGTAACGGCCAGGTGAGTTCTCAGGGAGTCGGCGACTGTGGGGAGCCGCGCTAGATGACCTACCAGAGATGGCCGCAATTTTTGCGTCTGGGAGTCTGATATCACTGAAATGTACGAATTCCGCGGCTCTAGCCAGATAAGGGCCGACGAATCAGCTCTCACTGGCGCGTCTGTGCCTTTTCCCCCAGAGGTGGAGATCTCACCTTCACCTAAATCCGCAGGGGATCGGTAATCACTCGCAGCGTCGCGTGCAAAGCAGTTATTCGGCCCGTCCGCTGGCGTTCAAATGGCGATGATTGCAGAGAAGGGGTGTGCTGGTTTCAGCTTCATATTGAGATTCACCCGCTGGTCAGCAGGTATCAGGATTCGTTTCGAATTCGAGCAGTCTTCTAAGAGCGTTTCATTCGCCTCATGTTAGCAGACAAGCGAAATTATCATTCAGATTTCAGAGCATGCCATTGCGTGAAATTATCTCAACCCACGCCCCGCTAATAACTTCTAAATGCGTTACGCCAGCGACGTCAAACTATCAGTACCTTATCATACATCACATCAATTTGACATGTTCCCTGAAAATTTGAGCGAACTTCGTTGAATTTTTTTTTGAGAAATTGACGTTTCAGTGACGTCATGTTCGCCATTTTCGCCTCAAAAACGGCAAAATTTCAAACGACGCTAGCATCTTCATTTTTAAAGGAATCAAGACGTAACAAAAAGGTTATCCGTGATTCTACTTTGTCTATCAAATGGCTGTCTCGTTTTTTTGAAAATTTAGGATTTTGGCCCATTTTTTTTCAAAAAACTGACTTTTTTGGAAAATAATTATAAAATCCAAAATTTTGTGTGTATCGAAAAAAAGGAATATATGTCAGAGAAGTGGTCTATGTGCACCTACATACCAATTTTTAGAGGAATTGGTTCAAAAATGTGGGAGTTATTCAAAATTTTATGACGTCACGACACACAAAATTTTTGAAAAAATGATTTTTTTGGAAGTTCTAGACCTCGTACGGAAACAAAAATGGCACCATTCGATTTGCTGTGAAAAACTGCATCATATAGACACCTTTTTAGGCCTTAACAACCAACTTCAAAATTTGACCTCACTTGACCTGACCTTGACCTGACCTCGACCTGAAATTCATCCAGAGGTGGTCCATATCACTTATTGAGTGTGCCGATTGAATTCTATGAGTAAAATGACCCATAAAACATGTGTCGCACATGCCCCTTTCTATATTTTGCTTTTGGTGACCTGATCTGACCTCACCTGACCTTGACCTTGACCTTTGAATGACATTGTATGCAACGAATATTGTCTTGGTAGTCTAAGAACACGTTTTGGGCAATCAGTCTCAGTCCATTCTTCGGCAACTACGGTGTAAGGCCGATACTGTAGAAACTTGCATTTTGTACCCTTGACCTGACCTTGACCTGACCTCTGACCTACCTAACAAAACATTTTGGGCTCTTAAGATCCACCTTGTTAAGAGCTTTCGATTTCCGTTTTCCCCGTCTTTCTACGGCCATCGGTTCGGAAGTTAGACAGGGGGCCGGGGGGCAGAATCTGCCCCCCCCCCCCCAGCAGGGCGCGTATGGCTGAATAGCTCAGCGGGGCGCGGGTTAACACATACCTAACAACCAAAGAGCTGTAGGGGAGGGCGCAATCACCCTCCTGTCCCAATAAGGGGAAATCAATAATGATTTTGACCGAGGATAACGCGGATTCAATCTGAGAACCAACACCGGTCGCAGTAGCATGCCGATATAGGACAAGGCTGCCCCTTTGCATAGTCTGGTGGACATTTATGCACATTCTAGCATGCAGTAAGCTCACGTATTATTTGTCTTTTCTCGGGAATACTATTGAATTGAAAATGGAAAATGCATTCCCATCGAGTTGCAGCTGCGCTCATCTCTGAACAACATACCTTTTTACTGTGATGGCAGAGCTAGTACACGTTGATATATTGTTCCCACATAATCTCATCCGAGCTGGCGGCTCAATGTCACCATTTTTGTGGGCATTAAGCACTATTGAAGGGATTGTCGGAGCGTCGCCGGCACGGAGACCGATCACCGCTGACGCCGTAACGGTCCCCTGCATTACGGCACCGCTGGACTACCCGCAGCCGTGGGAGGAGCAGCAGCGGCGACTCGGCTCCGTGAGTCTGTGAGCGAGTAACCACGGCGACTCACAGCGCCGGGAGTCATGGAGAGTCACATGGCGAGGAACCATGGCGACTCACCGTGCCAGGGAGTTAACTACCACGGCGACTCACCGGGCCGTGAGTTTGTGAGTGAAGAACCTCACCGGACCGCGAGTTGCCGATATTCACGGAGCGAGGAACCATGGTGACTCACCGGCCCGTGAGTTTGTGAGTGAAGAACCTCACACTGAGTGAGTCGCCGATATTCACGGAGCGAGGAACCATGACGACTCACCGGTCCGTGAGCTGCGCTGTGAAGGACGCTGTGCCAAGGCTTGTTTGAAGCCATACAACTAACACATGGAAGATTAGTGGCATGAGGCATACACTGTAAAAAAAGTTTAGCACCATAGAGGTACTTTTCAATTGACTAATTTTCAGTACCCTAGCGGTGCTAAGCTAAGCATTTTATTCGTACTTAACTGAGATCTAGTTTAGTATCAAGGTGCTAATATAAGTACCCATATTTGTTTAGCACCCGTGTACTAAATGTAGTACCCTACACCTGCTAGACCAATTTTCAGTACCCTAGCGGTACTAAACTTTAAAAGGTGCTAAGAATAGCATGCAGTTAGTACCTTCCGTACTCACATATGAACCGTTTTAGCGCTATTGTTACCACACGACAAGTAGAACAATGCTAACGAAAGCATTGGGGCTGAAAGTAGAATATCTATACTAGTTAAAGCTGCTGCATGAAAAGTTCGCAAAAACTGCTTTCTTTAGCAGCACATACTTTCACTAGTTACTGCAAAAAGTACTAATCAATTACCAAAAAGGAAATTGTGTAAGGCTGAAAAGACGTGCAAAAAAGGTTATATCCTAGATAAGTGATAACTACAAGTCTCATTGATTGTGTTTTGCATTCTGCAATATTCCCGTGTAAGTGCATCTTTCAAGCATCCAACACATTATAAAATCAAAAAATAATAATGGAACATTTATTAACACTTCATATCATCTGCATGAAAAACAAATGTAAATATATACACAAACAAACGCACGGGAAATAACGAAAGGTCGCTCATATACCTGCACACTCGCAGTGACCGACGATTAACGCGAGATCGACTGGGGGAGGCGGGGGGGGGGGGTCGTTGAACCGACGTTCCGTTCATGGCCATAAGTTCGACCTCATCCACGACCAGACGGCGTTTAGTGATAGACGGAACCGGAGACCCCGTGTTGTTGTCGTAGTTGTCCTCCATTGTAAGTGGTAGTCGACGGAAGAACTGACCAGGCCCCATGCCTGGAGCAAAAAAAAAAAACTGGATCAGTTCCAAGTTTTTTCTGTTGGGAGCTATTTTCGCAAACAACACAACTTTCCTTCAGACCAAGAAGCGCGATTTGCCAAAGTCGGAATATGAAGCACTTTAACAATATAAGATAATGTCAAAAGATACAACGTGTCAGACTCACCAAAGTCGATCAATGTCGGTGTCGGTGGCATGTGTCGGTGGCAAATGCTCATGTGCCACCCGGCCCCGGAGCACTTCACTTCACTGCACTGCTGCACTGCACTTCCCTCCACCTCACTGCCTCCCGGAACAGGGGCACGCACTCCCATGCCACGCACGACGGATTCCACCGATAATAGCTGATTTAAGCTATCATTCCAGAGCTATCACTCGGTGGCATGTGCCCGGAGCACTTCACTTCACTTCATTTCACTTCATATACCGGAGCACGTGCACACACTCCCACCACGACCAACGGACTCCACTAAAATGGCGCAACACGTGGCCGGAAACAGCTGGCACGCGCATGCGCATATCGCTCTGCGCCGTCAAAACGTGCTAAAGGGCTGGTGATAAGACTCCCAGAGATTTGTAAAGCAGGGCTTAGCTACTTTCTTTGGCGCCAATTTCAAATTTGTTTCCTCTGTAAGCATGTCCGGTTCTATTGTGATACTAACGTAAACACCATATTCAGCATTACCAACTTCTAAAACACTTAAAATGGTTCTAATTAGAAATCCAGCTTGAAAGAGCACTCACTGATGGACTGGGTACTAGCAGAAGTAGACGTTAAGCTCAGTAGAAGAATAGGTGATCTAAACTTATAATATTTGATGGGAATGTTAGCTATCATTAGCACAGTATTAGCACCATGCTTCTTTGTAAATACGTCGTAGGGTTCTTTTGACGCTAAAAGGTGCTACGAATAGCAGCCGTTAGTACCCCAAATGCTAAACTTTTTTTACAGTGTATCATTTTCCCGTTATTTCGATAAAAAGAAAAAAATGAAGTTGATGGATAAACTATTGGATGATCGCTAAATGCGGGGTACGTTACTGTCCGCATTCTTGAAACGCATCAATGTGTATTCAGAAGTAAGTTTAATTTCAAGCCTTTTGTTTTACGCATTTTGTTCGTTCCACGAATCCTTTTTGCGTAAATACGCAAAAAGGATGATGTGATAGATGTGTTTGCATCTACCGAACACATTCATATCCTAATATTAGGATATGAATTTGTTCGGTAGATGGTTTGCTTCTCTCATTTCCACACTTGTTTCCTTTTTTCTTTTTGCTCTGCGGCTGTTTCTAATGATGCGTTTGGGGCTAGTTTCTGTAGATGGGTTATTTGAAACTGTTATTATTCATTATTTCTTATTCCTTTCAAAGACGGCTTACTAATTTATTGCAAAATATAAACATACGATTTTACATTTATAAGTGATGAAAATAGAATTTTAGTTATGGTTTGAGGCGTTGTGAAAGGCAAACCTGGCGCCCATGCATGCATCATGTGATTTTTACCTGCAAGGATATGGCATTGACAGCGACACACTAACAATGCTCCTCTCCAAAGCAGGATTCCTTTTGCAGGATCGTTGTCCTTGGACATCCTTTCACCAAATGACGTGTATCAGTTTTCATCTCAAGCACCACCCAAATCAGAAAATTGTTTGAGGATTTAGAATGTTAACATCCCATTCTTTTTTAGGCGATAAGCGCGGTAAGTGTTGGTCTCCACTCTCCACTCGAGGGCTGACGGCTACTGGGTGCAGCAGCCGGCTCCCAGCCTTGAGGAACGGGCCATGAGTGGCCCACGGCACCGGACCGCGAGTCGGCACTGGCGGGATCTCAGTGAGTGGCTGACCGGCGACCGCACACCAGCAGACTGTGAGAGGGTTCCTCTCCCCGAGCAGGGCTGAATTAGGAGCGCGGCCATCCAGTGGCGATGACCTGCCCACAGTTCTTGGGGCTGCCGGAAACAAATGACAGAGGCGACAGCAAGATGAGCTACAAGAGGCTGCAAGAGTTGCACACTGCATTACTATGAATCTAGAAATTTAAATGCAACACGTCTTTAAGTTAACCCGCGCATGTGGTCTGCCGAGCAACGCGGTCTGATGGGGGGCATTTTGTTTGGTGCCCCTAAGATCTCGAGAACCACGCAACATAGCGACAATCGGCAAACGGCGTTGGATAGCCCCAATGAAGAACTACATTGTGACCGAACTTCATTGACCTAGGTCAAACCGATGACGTCACAGGTCAGGTCAAAGGTCGAATTTTCACCGTTTACAGGCATTTCAAGAAATGCGTTGTAAAATCGAGTAAAATGCATTTCATTGAAAATCATCGATGGGGAAATGTTCGTCAAACACATATTTTGCTATTTGAGGTCACTGATACCAGGTCAGGTCACAGAGGTCAGGTCACTGAGGGTCACAAATTAAAAATATCATGTGATGTATGTTTTATGGTCCATTTTATATGCCAAATGCGATTATGTGGGATAGACAGCCCTTGGAGTTGGTTTAGATTATGTTTTGGTGAAGGTCAGGTCAAGGTCAGGTCAAGGTCAGGTCAAATGAGGTCAAGTTTCAAAGTTGATATTTTTGCATAAAATGGGTATCGATTCGATGCAGCTCGTCATGGGGAGTTCAACGGTGGCCTCCGTTTTGCGCTACGTGGTCTAGAATTGCTAAAAATTGAGTTCAAAAATTTGACGTCATCAATTTTTAACAGTTTTTTCACTATAACTTGGCCAAAAAAGAGGTATCGATCTGAAATTTGGTACATATATCGAAGAGCGTAGGGACTATCACATATATTCCGGTTTTTTTCGAAATTCGAAAAAAAGATTTTTTTTTTGTTTTTCTAAAAAAATCATTTTTTTTATTTTTGGGGGTCAAAAACCCAAAATTTCGAAAATCATTGACCTTGACCTAACTTGACCTGAAATGACCTCAGCAGCAAAAACCTGGTCGGGTAGTGTGACAAAGAGGTTCTAGCGTAACTGGTTGGTTCCATGCGTAACTTTTGGTTCCGTTTAACAGTTGTTGTTCGCAGGGGCGGAGCTTCCTATTCACTTGGTGGGGCGGCCGCCCCACCAACTTGCCATTTTGCCCCACCAACTTAAGCCGATTTGCTGGAATTTACTGCTTAGCCAACCAATGTTTTTCGCATTGAGGAGCTTTGAAATGGCTGTGTAATGCAAAATAGTTTCTGTGTAATGAAAAGAATTGATTCGTCGTTGTATTTTATCGAAGTTAACAATCGGACATTGTAGGTTTGACAACTTTTTGCCCCACCAACTTTCCTGGAAAAGCTCCACCCATGGTTGTTCGTGTTTGCAGCGCTTCCCTTCACACGAAAAACGAGAAACTTTTGTTCACACTCGAGTGGACAAAACACTTCATCTCATGGAGCAAAGATGAAGTAGTTCCGATTCACACTTCCGACCACTCTCCGTCGAATGTTCAACTTAGCTACGATCGGCGGCTGGCATAAGTCCTATGCATTTCATGTAAAACCTCTGCATGCATGCGTGAATGGAGGTTTTAGCAGGGTGATCCGATTAAATGGAGCGTTTTTCACCTTTTCCGGGTAATGATCATGAGCATCGAACGTCTGCACAGGGGCCCTCTGCAGTGCGACGGCAATCGCAGCCACTATATAGTATCATTCTACCAGTCGTTTTTGTCATGAAATTCCAAAATTTCGAATTTTTCTGTAAAAAATTACATGTCATGGCTAGAAGGAAACCTTTGTCACCATCGGATCCCTCGCACCATTGCGCGTCGAATGATATGTAAACCAAGTGAGTAAAGACTGGGGAAAGGCAAGTTTTAACACAAAGGTTGATTTTGCCCCCCCCCCCCCTAACCGAAAATCTCTGGCGACGCCTATGGGTAGGTAAATTTTAGTACAATAAAAAGCTGCCAAGATATTGGATATTTATGTATTAACTAAATTTTTATTTATCTTTTTTACGTTTACATTATGTTAACGTTTTATTACGTTTACGTTTATTTATGTTTACATAGCTTTGATGTTTATAAGCAGAAGGCGGAAAGCAGATGCCTGTTGTGACATGGGACAGTGCAGTTCTCGCAACCCCGACAGGTGGCAGTTAAAAGCCCTCACCAGATGGCGCGCGGAGCGGCACTCGCCAGTCCACAGCCGACGAGGTGACCCCGGAGGAGCAAGGCAAAACTGCATGTTAGGATCTGTGCGCCCATTAGATGCAACGGCGGTAGGCTCATCTGTGATCTTATCAGGCTGGAGAGAGATGAATTGGACGAGGTCAAGAATCATTTAGGTACCTCCTAATTCCTATGTGAGTGTGGATCTCCTAGCTCCCAAGTTCCATCCCATGCATTGCAACTACATAGCCGAACGCTAACGGTAATACGAGGGTACCGAGCCGATTTCCTTGCTAAACAAAGTGATCTTTCCCCGCCGGTCCTGCGGCTGCCAAGGGTGTGGAGGAAACCATGCAATTTTTCAATGATGGTTTGGAACGTGCCATTTTTAGGTAGTTCTTCATGACCACATGGTAGACGCACCATAGGGCAACTTGTGGCTGTTTTTAGTAAGGAGTTAGATGGATGAGGGCATAGGCGTCGCCAGAGATTTTCGGTTGGGGGGCAAAATCAACTTTTGTGTTAAATCTTGCCTTCCTCCAGTCGTTACTCATTCATTTTCCATATCATTCAAAGCGCAATGGTACGAGGAATACGATGGTGACAAGGTTTTCCTTGTAGCTATGACTTGCCATATTTTTTTAAAGAAAATTCATTTTCTTTTAAATTTTTGAACAAAAAACGACCGGTAGAATCACAATGGCTGCGCTTGCCGACGCACTCTGGAGAGCCCCTGTGCAGACGCTCGTCGCTCATGATCATAAAAAAGGTTAAACGCTCAGCTTAATCGAATCACCTTGCTGAAACTTTCATTCACGCATGCATGCAGAGGTTCTACGTAAAATGCATAGGGCTTATCCCAGCCGCCGATTGAAGCTAAGTTGGGCTTTCGGCGGAGAGTGAATGTCGAAAGTGTGAATCGGAGGTACCTACCTAATTCATCTTTGCTCTAGTGAGAGGAGGTATTTTGTTCACACGAGAGTGTGAACAAAAAGTTTCTCGTTTTTCGTGTGTAGGGAAGCGCTGCAAATGCGAAGAAAAGATGTTAAACGGAACCAAAATTTCACACGGCATAGCGGCAAAGGACCCCTTGGCGACAGGCTTGGGACTTCCAGGCCATTTTAGGCCACTCAGGGTCAGTGTGAGCTCTCAGAGGCCTGCTTAGGATCCTGAAGATCGGTGTTGGTCACCCCAAATAGTTACGTGTATGTGGTGCTTTAGGGCTTTCCGAGCCCAAGGTGGGGCCCTCAGAAGCCAGTGTGGGCGGCGCCGCGGGCGCTAAGAGACCAGGCCTAGGGTGAGCAGGGAGCCCTCAAATAGCAGTGTGAACCTGGAGGTCTGTGTCGAATCCCTAAGGACCCTACATAGGGACATAAGAAACATGTGCTGGGACCCTCAGAGGCACACCTGAGTCGTGACCCCTAAACTGCAGGCTTGGGCTCAGCAAAATCTGTCGCCTCAAAAGCTCGGCTGAGCTATCAGAGGCCTAAGGTTCTCAGAAATATTTGAAAGTATCCTCAAAGATCCGTGTGGCCCTTCAGAGGTCCACGCATGTGTAAGGTCCTCAAAGATCCCTGTATGGGCCCTCAGAGAATATGAACACCAGTGGGACTCTCAGAGGCTTTGGGCCCTCTGATGGCTTCTTAGAGCTCAGTGGAGCTCCTTCGGAGCCTGTGTGAAAAGCAAGCAGTCATGAGCCCTGTGGCACTTGAACGGTACTTGAGTCTGTCGCAGACATTTGACGAGAGTTGAGAAAGGCCCGAAGATTGTGTCACGCTTTGAACGCAAATTTTGTATCAGCACTTCAAAAGTTATGAAAATCAGCTATAAAATGTAATAAAGAACCAACGAGGAACATGAAATGAATCACAGTATTGACACTTCCGAGTCTGGAGTCGGTGTCTTGACGATGTTGGCGACTGCGATTCCGACTCTGGCTTGAACGAGTCTGACCTCACAGGCATTCTCAGAAAGGTACCCCCCCCCCCCATTTTTCCCGACTCCAAAATCTCATCGGATCTGTATCGATCTCAGGGGGTGCCCGGTCCGAGGTTGGGGGGGCAAGCTGCCCCGCTTGCCCCCCCGTGGCGACGCTAATGGATGAGGGAATCAATGTCTGCGTAATTGTCTAAAAATGGCTGCTCTTTCAATATTTTTACATACGGAACTCGGTCCATGTGTCATAAACCTTACCTCGGCTCAGTGGTCATCATTTCGTCCGATTATTTTGGATTAACCATAATTTGTTGCGTCTTCTGACGGTCAAAACGCTCATTATATGAGGTCTAGCTAGCTCAGTTAGATTTGAAATATTTGCAGTGCGTAATGGTGCTCGGTGTCAATTTTCCGGTTTCCACTTGTCCGGTTTCAATTTTCAAAATGTGCCTGTCAGCAACAGTTTGGATACATCGAACATGAACTTAATTTGAAACACGAAAAGTTTGAGAAAATCTTACACAGCACGCTGACAATGAAGTGTATGAAGTTTGCCGAGAGCCGGGTTTCCACAAACTGGGATACAATCAAGTCGTTTATCAGAAAAGTTTGATCAAACGACACTGTTAAGAACATACTGCTCGCAACGGACCAAACGCAAACTTGGCTTTATTAAAAGAAAACATCGCCACGCGCGGATAGAAACAACATAAAATCGACTATCGGGGAATCTTAGGGTATATAGAAAACATTCGTTCATCCTTCCCTCAGCGTCTTATAACAACGAAATATTGTTTCCTTGCCTTAAAAGTAACTATTGTATTAGTAGTTGCGTGTTCCCTATAATTGGGATAATGTTAAATCCAATATTGAATGACCTGCAGCTACCCGGAGGTTGAGTCGTCTACATGAGAGTCTATTTCACCTGAGGCGATAGCATGGTTTTGCAGCCATAATTTCACCAACGTTAACCCTCGCGGGCGCGGGGGGGGGCGTTTTTCGCCCCCCCCCCCTGGCGAATATTTGCGGTAACTCCCGAACGCTTAGGGATAGGAAGGCGAAACTTTCAGTACCTTTTCTCCCATCAATTTGACATCTTCTGAAGTGAAAAATTTGGACCTAGCTCCCTTGATGACGTCACAAGGTCCATTTTTCTAGACCCCTGCACGGCAAATTTCGGCGTCACAGACGCAAACTTCAAATAGCTGCTAAAAATATAGTTTTAGAGATAAAGACAAATTACGAGCACGACTGTGTAGCGTTTGACCTAGAGGAAAATAGAAAAATAGTTTTGGTGACCTGAGGTCAGAGGTCAGGTCAACGACCCCGAAATGTGGTTTTAGTTTTTCGCAAGTAACTTCGACAAAAATGGTCCTAGAGCTACGGCAGTGGTACCATCGCATTCGCCTTGTCAATCCGCGTCGAATGATATATAGTTTGTTCGGAAAAGGTCAAGTTTCATGTTGACCTCACGTGACCTCGAATGACCTCTGGTTGACCTTGACACATGAAAGGTCGTTTATGATGGATTTGTACCCGCTGATCACGAATCTGGCATCTATTTTCCTCTAAGCCTTCATTTAGAGCTTCCGGATGGCAAAACTGTCTTATTTATTATTACTAACTTGGATCAGTGAAATAGCTTCTAGCAGGGATACTCTTCTGTGACCTTGACCTTTGAGCAGCCTTGTATCGTAAGATGAACCACAAATAGGGAACTGATAAGCCTCAAAACATTTCAAAACATCTTGGAAGTTAGCACGCCAGATGTGCGAAAAAGTGCCAAGTTTGAGGTCAATTTTGAGCGTGACCTTGACCTTGACCTTTAATTTGGAGCATATTTGCAGAATCCTCAGATTCTCTTCTTTCGTTTGACACCCAATTTTGCCGGTTTGATGCAGCCTGCCGTCCTCTAGAAGGCTTACTTTGAGATCACTACACATGTGCCGGTTTTGGCCTTTGACCTTGACCTCTGACCTTGAAAATTGACCTGAGGTCAAAATTTTAGGTGCATTAGAATCGTCTCGTAAGGACCTTTCGTTTGGTATCGCTTTTGTTTCTGTAGCTCCCTTATTTACGGAGTTAGACAGGGGGGGCGAAAAACGCCCCCCCCCCGGGCTGCGGTGGTTTTTTAGGCCCGGGCCCGGCCGGGTTAAAAACTTTGTCGACTTATTGCTTTGACTTGAGAATACGACCTTTAGACCTTCAGAATGAGATGGCTACCATTTGTCCAGCTGGTGTGAACTTGAATAATTCACCGGTTACCTCCAACTCTGCACTGCACACCAATTTTACCTTTAAATAAAACAGGTGCGGAGAGGCAGGGCCAGGGAATACACAGGGCTATTACAATGCATATCACTGATTTCACAGAAAGGTTGGCATCAGCATCAATTTAGTTGAAACACATGGTATGGACATTTTAGTACTTCGAGCGCAAGAGCACTATCACCCAGCTGAAACTTTACCAGCCCCAATATAAGGCGAGACACACCTGTTTTTATGTCGTTCCTCTTCTTTACACGAACACTGCCCACATACAGGCGGGGACGGACATGCAATAACCGGCGCGGCGCGTCCGTCCCGCATACGAGCGGGTCAGAGGGTAGCCCGTGCAGTCCCCTCACGTAGGCTCAGGATTAATGAGATAACGGAGCTTGCGCCCAGGTGCCGCACGAGCGGCCTTGTCGTCGCCAGCTGCGGCCGACATGTCGAACGCATGTGACGCCATTATAAGATTGGGTAGTTACGGCATCTGGACGATGGCAGCTCTTATGATTGAGCTGAATGTTTGCCATGCTATCTTCAAAATAAAAGACGTGTCCGCCAGGGCTGTGGAGTCGATGGATTTCAGGTGACTCCAACTCCGATTCCGACTCCTGCTCTCAAAAACCAACTCCTACTCCGACTCAGGGCAGGACTGTCAACTTCGACCGAATCAAATTCCGTCTCCGATTTCGCACACCTGGCAAGGGTGCGAAGTCGATGGACTTTTGGTGACACCGACCCCGGTTTCAAAAATCGACTCCGACTCCGACTCTGACTCCGACACTGACTCCGACTCCGACTCCACAGTCCTGGTGTCTGCCCTACTTGATGTTCTTTCCTTTTTATAAGTTCGATAAACTAGAGAATGGCCTGAAGTGGCCAGTCTGTGACCCCTAGGCCACGCCCTGGAAAAGGATGGGTGAGCTCAGAGCTGCCATTGTAACGTTATAAAAAGATAGGTGCAAACATGCGTCTTGGGAGGTTCAGAAACTGTGGAATTACCGCACACGGAAAAGTTGACGACCCTTTCGGCAGCTTGTGGATACCATGACGACAATGCTTGTTTGCATATTTGGCAATATCGGGCTCTGCTGTATCGCAGACGACGTAAACCGTAAATATGAGTGCCCATGTCTCGCAAAAACTCACGGCGAGCAGCGCACGCTGAATCCTGGTCCGAACGAGTCTTCCCACGGCTGACGATTGGCTTGGATGACGGGAAAACATATAGACCGTTCCTTCCGGCAGCGACGCCCACTCAACATTGGCTCTTTATGACACCTGACGGACAGGCGGTCTCTCCCACTGACCGGTCGGCAGGGGCGGGCGCCGGTCACTGACGAATTACCGACTGAGACGTCTGTCGGTATCCGGTCGGAGCGGGCACACTCGGCCGTCCAGATTGGCCCCGCTGTCCGAGCAGCGCCGCTGGCCACCGGGCGCCATTGTCCGTCCTACCGGGCTCCGTTCCTGATGGTTGTTTTTGTGCATACTTTCAGGAAGTGCTGCCAGCGAGAGATATGCAGATCCAGCACAATGGTGCCGAGCGATCGTCCAGCGCGGCTGCAGGACATCGTCATTCTCATCCTCATGAGAACCCAGGGACTCCGCCACAGTTTTAGGATTGAGGTGTCCAACACAAAAAAGGCACACCATAATGCATAATCGCACAGCTGCATTACGGAAACGATATTATTGAAGGGTTCGAACACATACCTCCCCTTCCGGTGGAAAAGACCCTGAAAGAACCCACCATGCTGGCAAATTTTACCCTGGTCTATGAAGTAACTTGTAGTGGAGATTTCATGGTCAACTTGTCATATTCAATTTTACGTCTTTCCATTTGAAAATCTCGGAAAGCTTTTAGCTTCAGCTCATGACATAGAAAAGCCAGCTTGTACCTACCTTTTTATACACCTCATTTCTCACCAAGGCGAATGACAATGCAATGCACATTAGGAGCAAAACTAATTTTAAGATCCCGCTTTAGGCGCTAAGGAATAATGATGTCCAAATTTGGCTCCTTCGTCGACCTCCTCCCCTCCGACCCGCATTCACGTAATTACACTCTTACACGGCCTTGAAATTACAAACATAGCAGGCGCCGTTATCACGGTATCAATAATCACCAATCCTGAAAGCAGAACCAATACGACGCTCGCTATGATGAAGTTTCCGCCAGCTAGGCGACCAGGCTGGCTGGCGGCAGCTAGGAGGCGGCTCCGCACCACCCGTTTGAAGTACCGGCTGGGTAACACCGCCGGGATCAGAGCTAATTTAACCCATTTATGCCCAGGAATATTGACCATCATGAAAATCGATGAAATCAAAATATGTTATGCTCCTACCACGGCCTTGCATGGAATCGAAAATAGTTTTTGCCTGCAGCAAAAGTTTTTCGAGAAAAACGTAAAAAACATGCGTTGCGAAATCGCAACGAAGGGCACACCGGGCGCCACCAGTGCTGCGAAAACGCAACGACGGGCTCATCAGACGGACATAAAGTACACTGAACTGCCGTATATGCTAATATGTTTTGACAAAACATCAATCAACTGTTGAAAACTATTGCTTGAAAATGCGGACCCCACATCCATCATGCTCTATAACCCGCCTAAGAGCCTCAGTGAGGAAGCATAACTTCATGATTCGCGAACGGGGAGATGGCAACACGGTCATTATCAACCATTTACGTTGTCCATTGTTGTCCATTTAAAGTTGTGGTCGACACGTATCCAGGGTGATGCTTTCTTTTTGGAAGCTAGACAGAGCCATTACCCCCACCTATCAGACCCCACACTGAATACAATTAAACGGAGGATTAGGAGTAAACCAGTGCCTCACGTATGCGCGTATATCCGCAATCATTGTTAACCACCCTCTTAGGAGTAAAGTTAAATTCCATTGCAGGTTAGTCGTACCCACTCTCAGCAAAAAGAAAAAAGGACCGATCCGGCTCTCACAAATTACCCGCGTAAGGCGTAGCGCATCACAACAAATCGACTCCCAGTTATCATGTTAACACCTAATCCAAAATTTTCATGGCCCCACTCTCAGCGACCTTCACGTGTAACCTCTTTCTCGAGACAATGCCAGGACAGAATGGTGATTCGACGTCAATCCGTCCTTTCCATCTTCAGGATAGTTGAATCCTTCTCCTCCACGCCTCAACCCCCTGTTCCGGGCGGGACAAAGGACGCGGGCAACTATATATATGTATATCGCAATCGGGCAGCTCACATAGGAGCGCGCCTGTAGCCGGGTGCAGTGAGTGCTTGGGAGGGGGAAGGGGGTGGGTCATGGGTGGCCTGCCCACTGGCTGGGCTCAGTCTCCAGTCTACGATTAGACAAATGTCTCCCCTAATTCCAATAATCCTGCTAGCTCTAAAATGGTCTGATTAGATAAAAAGCCTATCAAAGTAAGAAAACGAGCATATACTCCACATCAAGCAGCTTATCAATCTATGCAAGTTATGAATCCTAAAAAATATTATTTTCCCAGGTCCGCCCTCGTTACCCCCATGCCAAATGGCTCTGCTACCCCCAGAGGGGGCCTATCCCACTATTTGCCGACCCTCAGTTATCTTTTCTAACGTAAAGGTTGGTAGTCAGCAGATTGTATCCAGAGAATGGCGATGCCTATCTGTCGCGTGATACCAGACTACATCCCCGTTATTCATTATATATGCACAATGTACATAGTAGATCCAATTTCCAAAGAACCTAATTATCTCTCAGCTCCGTTAGCATCGCCGACCGTTTGATGCATGGGTCCTTTTCGTACCATGCGATTTTCAGATGCATGGAAACACATTGCTTATGTGAACGAACAGCCCGAGGCCGATAATCTGTGAGAGAAAAAGAAAGGAGTGTTAGTGGCTGTTTGAGCCAGTAAATGTGAAATGTGTCGCAACATTTTACGTGCGAACGCACCTTGCACTAAACATACCTATACACGTCCCTCATGGCATAGGCGGCGGAGCGGGGGAGGCACCGGGGCACCGTGCCCCCCTTGATTTTGCCATTTTAACATTATTCCTATGGGCGTTGCATGGAAATGGAAATGGAAAAAATGGGACAAAAAGTCGGCAGTGCCCCCCCCCCCCTTAATTGAAGATGTTCCGCCGCTACAGCATCAGGGCTACAAAATGAGAGAGAGAGAGAGAGAGAGAGAGAGAGAGAGAGAGAGAGAGAGAGAGAGAGAGAGAGAGAGAGAGAGAGAGAGAGAGAGAGAGAGAGAGAGAGAGAGAGAGAGAGAAAGAGAGAGAGAGAGAGAGAGAGAGAGAGAGAGAGAGAGAGAGAGAGAGAGAGAGAGAGAAAGAAAGAGAGGGAGAGAGATAGAGGGAGAGAGAGAGAGAGAGAGAGAGGGAGAGAGAGTTGGGGATCGAGGAGGAGAGGGAGGAAGATGGGCGAGAGAAAGAGAGAACCCACAGCGTATCACGAGTGAAGTCTATTGTTGATACTCATACTTCCGCTACCCTGCCAATGTGCCCATCGTTGCGTTTTCGCAACATCGCTGTCTTTCCGATGTGCCCTTCGTTGCGTTCCCGCAACGCGACCGTAGTCATATTTGAAAATAGTCACAAACCCTTTTTGTAGCATGATTTCTTTAAAAAATGCATATCTAACACGGACGTATAATTAAACTGGACCCGCAACCACCTCCATTCAGGTGAAGCCGACAAGGCGCCATTTTACGTTGCCAAAAACCCATGCTCTGAAAGGTCATCGAACCATTACAATTGGAATTGCGTCTAAACGGATGATCGGATCGAGATGCTGGTGGTACTGTTCGATGGGTAATGCTTTGAGGCAGGTGATGATGCATGACACAGGTCATTCGGTGTCACGTGGCGCGTGCCACGTGCCGACAAAGTCGGTAAGGGCAAAAACCTTTAAGCGACGCTCCAAATTAAACCGTGGACGGCACAGGTGCCAAATTCACAGGTCACATGTCCCGGTGTTTGACCATTACCATATGGTATGCTCGGCAGCAGGGGGTGCGGAATGCACGCGCCAGGGGCGAAAAACATGTTTTGAGGATGCATCCTCCGATTCCGGAAAACCTTGACCTAGGCACACCAAATTTGGTACACTGACACTGATGGACACGCGCTTTAAGGTGCTGTATAAATAGGCGTGCTTGGGTACACGGTGCACGTGCTGTGCACGTGCAAACCTTTTGATGTTGTTGCACTCTGTGTCACACATGCGGGTAGGGCGGGTAGCGCTGGCAAGCTCAAAGTGCCAAATTTACACAGGCCACCCAGAATGCATTCCAGCATAGTTATTGAGCATATCTATCTCCTGGTGGACCCCAAAGGTGCGCTCTGCACGTGCAAAAAATTATCCGCGCCGGGCGGTGGGGATGCTTGGACACCCCATGTAGGTTTATGTAAATATCTCGAAAACGGCGTTGTGGAGCGCCGCCGTTTTTAGCACACCCTTTCATGCATCTTTTTCACGCATGCTGCATAACTTTCAGACCCAGGTCACTTAAGGTTAGGTCACCAGGTTACGTCCAAGTGGCCTTACCTTAGGAAAAGTTATAATGCCCGTCATAGCTACACAGACTGAACAATCGGTCTAAAACGTTGGCGGCGATTATTAAGAGCACCATATAGGTATACGTAAAGTATCTTATCCATAGTAAAGTAGCTTATCCATAGTAGGTGTCCACCACCACTGATGGCGTCGTAACATGTTACGAATGCACTAAAACTATAACTTCTTAAATGTTGAACTGAATGCTAAATTCGAAATCAAATCAGCTCCAAAAACTGTCCTAGAAACATGTAAAACTCGTAAAGGTGAACCAAGGTCATTAAAGGTCAGTGACCTTGACCTAATTTTCACGTGACCTTGACACCCACCAATCACCATATTGCATGTGACCAACATCACATCACATGTTTGAACGCTTGAAACCACGAAAAGACAGCAAACGCGCTGCTAGTGCGCGCCGACGTACGCCGAATCACGATTCCGGCCAAACATGGTCTCGTAATAATAACTTAATATCAGATTCTGATTTACCGCTACTCAGTCAAGTTGGAGCCATTTCTTCTTGGCCGCGGTCACCGGTCCAGGCCACCACATAATCGTATTACACCGCGCTTGCTCAATGCTCAGTTCGTATTGTAAAAGCACTGCGGCACAGCATAGATGCAGGCGCTCTGCTCCTGCCATCTATGGGTGAAAGATGAATATAATGGTTATTGCGGTACAGTATCACTACAGGCGCAAACAACGTGGAAACAAAGATGCCTATGCTGCGCTATCGGGCGATGGTAGCGTAAATTTGCGTTGCTGGGTAGCTAAAAGTTTTGGAGCCCGAATTTGATAAAAGAAATGGTTTGCCGTTTTAAAGACCGTATCAAACAATCTGCGGTTACTCTCAATTCTTGCTTTAAGATAATTGGTGATTTGTTTATCAAACTGTGGTACTAGCTATTGCCAGCACATAACGAACTTCTTCAGGCGACACCGCTCGTCTATGTTTTGTGTCCTTTGCCTCACGTGAGGGTGATGGGTACCTACTGGAGTAGGCAAAAGTGATATCATCTCCCATTTTCAAATGGATCAGCACCTAAATGGTGAGCCGACCAGGGGGACCGACGAACGTTGTTGTTGTCGTCATCATCGACCATAGGTGGCCATCGACCATCGACTATCGACCATCGACTATAGGCCAACGTTTTAGACCGATTGTTCAGTCTGTGTAGCTATGACGGGCATTATAACTTTTCCTAAGGTAAGGCCACTTGGACGTAACCTGGTGACCTAACCTTGAGTGACCTGGGTCTGAAAGTTATGCAGTATGTGTGAAAAAGATTCATGAAAGGGTGTGCTAAAAACGGCGGCGCTCCACAACGCCGTTTTCGAGATATTTACATAAACCTACATGGGGTGTCCAAGCATCCCCACCGCCCGGCGCTGATAATTTTTTGCACGTGCAGAGCGCACCTTTGGTGTCCACCAGGAGATAGATATGCTCAATAACTATGCTGGAATGCATTCTGGGTGGCCTGTGTAAATTTGGCACTTTGAGCTTGCTAGCGCTACCCGCTCTGCCCGTATATGTGACACAGAGTGCAACATCAAAAGGTTTGCACGTGCACAGCACGTGCACCGTGTACCCCAGCACATCTATTTGCACAGCGCCTTAAAGCGCTCGTCCAGTAGTGTCAGTGTGCCAAATTTGGTGTGCCTAGGTCAAGGTTTTCCGGAATCGGAGGATGCATCCTCAAAACATGTTTTTCGCCCCTGGCGCGTGCATTCCGCACCCCCTGCTGCCGAGCATACCATATGGTAATGGTCAAACACCGGGACATGTGACCTGTGAATTTGGCACCTGTGCCGTCCACGGTTTAATTTGGAGCGTCGCTTAAAGGTTTTTGCCCTTACCGACTTTGTCGGCACGTGGCACGCGCCACGTGACACCGAATGACCTGTGTCATGCATCATCACCTGCCTCAAAGCATTACCCATCGAACAGTACCACCAGCATCTCGATCCGATCATCCGTTTAGACGCAATTCCAATTGTAATGGTTCGATGACCTTTCAGAGCATGGGTTTTTGGCAACGTAAAATGGCGCCTTGTCGGCTTCACTATCTTCCATAGGAGGTCCATTGGGATCGTCAGTCCAGTTTATTTATACGTCCGTGATATCTAAGCTATTGTAGGGACTCTGCAGAATATGTTTACACAATATTCATTACGATATTATTAAGCACTTAGCCTACTTATCTTGGTTTTCGTGACGTCACCGCTCACAAAACCTTCGACTTCACTCTGGGAGCTCTAGGCAGTAACTTACCGGCTGCACAGACTTGTAACTGCGTAGCGTCATGCGCACAACCATGCTACACACGCTGAAAGTTGTCTCATCGGTGAGCCTCTTTTACACACTTCTCAAGCTACGATCACGTCGACCCTTGCTTGCGTTGCGAAAACGCAACGAAGGGCGTAAATGGGTTAACAGCAACTGCAAACACGCCACACAGCCGGCTGGCGACTGATTCCGGGTCGGACTGATCCTGACAGACACGTGCCAGGGCGGACTGAGCCATCTGCGAGGTGCCGCCGCGAGTACAGCACGCTCCGCTGCATATTGCAAATGGAGGCACCTGTTGCCGGGCGACGATTTCAATCACAGGGGGGCTGAACTTACGCTCTGAAGTTAAGTGCGGATTCCTGATCACTCAGCATTGCCAAGTTTCTCGTAGACTCATGTTGGTGATCCGTAGGCAAATTGAATTGTTTCTGCTAGTGTCTAAACACATTCTTTTTAGAGCTGAAATAAAGTGTGAATCTCTGAACACATAGAAGTTGATACAAAGTGTACGGTTTTCACTTTTTGCCAGTCATATTGACAAGGCATCCAGGTCCCCTAGAGCAGTGCTATGTTAGTTATCTTCGTACACACTACAAGCGAAACGCTCATATACGGGTGCGACGTTTGTTTATTTATGATAATTGGGTATGTGTGTCATCTACAAAGGGCATCGATGTCATTATAACACCCTTACGCGGCCGCTAACGCATCGACGCACATTGCGTAGCTAGATGCCTAATGTCGTCCGTCCAGGAATAGCCTCGGATATTGACGCACCTGACCAGCGCGTTATTCCGAGTGGCAGTGGCGGCACCGCCTGTCGCCTGTCGCCTGTCGCCTGCCGCTGCCGCCTGTCGCCTGCCGCCTGCCGCCTGTCACCTGTCGCCTGCCGCCTGCCGCTTATCGCCTGTCGTCCACCCATCCATCGGTGTGCGTCCGGCCTCTGCGCTGGGCCAGGCCCTCCTGTTGCCGCCCATAGGTCCTCCTTGGCAGGCGACCTCATCAGCAGACTCACGTGCCGATTCGACCATAGCTTCTCATTGATGTCGGAAGTGGTCATTATACCGCGGGACCGCAGTCGAAGGGCGCAATTATTGCGTCATAAACCAGGTGTAATCACGCGCTGTGACGCCTGGGCCATGTCGCATTTTGGCCGCGGGCGAAGTGCCGTACGGTAATCAAACCTAGACACGTGTTGAGCCCATCGCCTGAATTAAGCACTAATGCGTTTTATTGTAATGTTTGGCTTCCTGCTTGTTAGTGTATTAGACATGCACTTCCAGGCCAATGGAAGTTCCACGGCTTATTTCCATCGTAGTTTTACCAAAACACAGCCTATATGTTGTTAATCATTGGCATTATATGTCGAATTCAGACCAGCGGCGGACTGTGAATTACGGACTTGTCGTTTTCAGCACCATGATGAAGCATATTGATGGCTTTTAATAGATACTTACGATAACTTATATGCGCAATTCGTTTAACAAATGGCACTTGGGCCCTTGAGCTGGTTGCCACGCGCTGTGTGTTTTTAGTGACCCACATCGATTCAGGACATGCGTCCTGAGCATGCAACCCAAGGAGCTGTGTGGAAAATGTCCTACTTCACCTGAAGGCACTTCGTCAGCTTGCGTAGGTATAGCTATATAATTGAGAGATGTTAGTGACCATCGCGTCGGTCAAGGAAGGCCCCGGCGGATCCAATACCCCGCCGTGTTTAGAAAAAAAAATTGTCCAGCTCCATTTGGGAAGACCCTCGTTTAACGTTTACTGATGAACACTCTAAAGCACAAAAACTATATTGGGGATGGGCGATTCAGATATTGATTGCGAACAAAAAGTGGCTCGAAGAACACCTGCCTGGATGACGTTTTCTCAGAAGCTCGTGACGGCCGGGTGCTTGCGTGACTTCTTTCTGGGAAGCGGCGCGATGTGCAGGCAGCCGGGTCATTGGACCGTCTTACTTGCGCCGTCTGTTGTGTGGTCGATAGCAGAACAGGCCGCTCGAGCGCCGCTGTGAGCCGCACACCCGTCACAGATACCGGGATGACATGTCACTGACCTCACCACACAGCACAGCGACCTCAGGGGCCACCAGGACCCAGCACAGCAGCAGCAGCCACTCGGTGGCGAAAGGAAAAGCAAACGTGATGATTCAGGCACAACAGTGAGCACGGTTATTGACATTCCTCATCAGAAACCAAGACGATCCAACATGTTTCAGGATCCATGTGTCAAACGACTACCATTATCCCACAAGATACTGATAATGTTTCGTGGAGACAAACAAAGGCTAATGGCCGAATAGCAGGACATTAACCCTCGCGGGCCCGGGGGGGGGGGCGTTTTTCGCCCCCCCCCCCCCTCCCTGGCGAATATTTGCGATAGCTCCCGAACGCTTAGGGATAGAAAAGTGAAACTTACAGTACCTTTTCTCCCATCAATTTGACATCTTCTGAAGTAAAAAATTTGGACCTAGCCCCCTTGATGACGTCACAAGGTCCATTTTTCTAGACCCCTGCACGGCAAACTTCGGCGTCACAGACGCAAACTTCAAATAGCTGCTAAAAATAGAGTTTCAGAGATAAAGACAAATTACGAACACGGTTGTGTAGCGTTTGACCTAGAGAAAAATAGAAAAATAGTTTTGGTGACCTGAGGTCAGAGGTCAGGTCAACGACCCCGAAATGTGGTTTTAGTTTTTCGCAAATAACTTCGACAAAAATGGTCCTAGAGCTACGGCAGTGGTACCATCGCATTCGCCTTGTCAAGCCGCGTCGAATGATATATATGTTGTTCGGAAAAGGTCAAATTTTATGTTGACCTCATGTGACCTCGAATGACCTCTGGTTGACCTTGACACATGAAAGGTCGTTTATGATGGATTTGTATCCGCTGATCACGAATCTGGCATCTATTTTCCTCTAAGCCTTCATTTAGAGCTTCCGGATGGCAGAATTGTCTTATTTATTATTACTAACTTGAATTAGTGAAATAGCCTCTAGCAGGGATACTCTTCTGTGACCTTGACCTTTGAGCAGCCCTGTATCGTAAGATGAACCACAAATAGGGAACTGATAAGCCTCAAAACATTTCAAAACATCTTGGAAGTTAGCGCGCAAGATGTGCGAAAAAGTGCCAAGTTTGAGGTCAATTTTGAGCATGACCTTGACCTTGACCTTTGATTTTGAGCACAGTTTCGGAATCCTCAGATTCTCTTCTTTCGTTTGACACCCAATTTTGCCGGTTTGATGCAGCCTGCCGTCCTCTAGAAGGCTTACTTTGAGATCACTACACATGTGCCGGTTTTTGCCTTTGACCTTGACCTCTGACCTTGAAAATTGACCAGAGGTCAAAAATTTTAGGTGCTTTAGAATCGTCTCGTAAGGACCTTTCGTTTGGTATCGCTTTTGTTTCCGTAGCTCCCTTATTTACGGAGTTAGACAGGGGGGGGGGCGAATAAACTATTCAAAGCCCGCTTGAGGGCGAAATCTGAGGTTTGTTGAGGTAACTTTCGAAGGGCACTCACAAACAAAGCTAACAAATAATAATGAGTCAGCACGCATGAATCATGGCAGACCTCAAAGAAAATGCTGGGTTGAAAATAACAAATGTAAATAACATGCACCGCACGCCAGCATCAAACACTGCGGACCTCCCCTAAATGGGTTATATATCGGTATCATTGCGAGTCCTGTGCAGTTCGGCAATGGCCGGACTATTTTACGGTCTGCCGAGCCTCCACTCCGTGGAAAATCAATGGAGACCAAAGCGCAGGAAATACGCCCGGGGATTGCTCTTTATTTGGTCCTCATACAACGCAAATGGAGTCTGATGGCCCAGTCTCTTTCTATTTGATGTTGTTGATGGCTGCGCCGTGGTTTTTCAGATGTCTTCTAGAGACAGTATCATTAGATTAATGCTTGGCGTGACAAATGGCCGTAGATCAGCGTGGTTCTGTGAGAAATATTTCACAAACGTTAAGAATTTTAGCTGCTGCTGCGTGGGATAAATGATGACCATACTGAGGCGAATCGGTGCGAGCCGCAACAGACTTTCTGATAATGGTTTCCGGGTGTCTTTCGCTGAGCCAAACCACTGCTGAATATTGCAGTTAAATGGATCTTGCATATAACTCAGATCCCGATTTATGGAGGATACCACTCGCAAAGAATTGTGACGAGAACCGCAGTTTACCTGCAGAACAGGAAGGTAGATAGGTATATGATAAATCTACAAGGCATGGACACATGCCCATTATATGTGGCGCGACACAGTTCGTATGACGCCACTCCAATGTTTCTTCCAAATATTCTAAGATAAAGTGCTTTCAACGATTTTAGGTCTGCATTACATATCCCTTATTTCTCTCTCTCTCTCTCTCTCTCTCTCTCTCTCTCTCTCTCTCTCTCTCTCTCTCTCTCTCTCTCTCTCTCTCTCTCTCTCTCTCTCTCTCTCTCTCTCTCTCTCTCTCTCTCTCTCTCTCTCTCTCTCTCTCTTTCTCTCTCTCTCTCTCTCTCTCTCTCTCTCTCTCTCTCTCTCTCTCTCTCTCTCTCGCTCTCTCTCTCTCTCTCTCTCTCTCTCTCTCTCTCTCTCTCTCTCTCCCTCCCCCTTTTCTTCCGTCGTTTATGATAAATGTACGATGTGTATCTAAGTATTGATAAGTTATAAACCGACTGGTGAAACATGCCTCATGTCGCCACTGAAAGTGTGCTCAATGTTATATTATCCAAGTGCGTGTGGTGGCAGGTTACCGTACCATGAGCTGCCATACTTTTGCGCAATACAAACGTAGTTATACATACACCGCCGGAAACCACCGCGCCTAATGGTGCTTGACATAGACTTTGACCACCGACCTGACATTGATCTCGGCTTTAAAGCCCACCCTAATGGAGACTCGCGTGTTTCATGTCGCGTCGCTGCTGGTACCGCTGGCGGCCGCCCGGCTGCGAAGCACCCCATTCAAACCATGAGGGTCAGTGATGAGTGAGTGAGTGACATTAGGGCACCTCATAGCCCCGCCGGGTCACTGCAGGCCTGTATGACCACTGTAATCGGAGGCCGGCGCCGCGGCGCGGACCCACTCGCGTTGATGACGGTTCCGGCGGCGGCACGTGCGCCGACAATCATCACCCCCCCCCCCTTCCGACCCCCTCGTTGACGTGCCGGCCAGATTTGTAGCCGCGTGTTTTAGCACGCGGCACCGGTGATCCGTCCACAGGCCGGGGAATGTGCAGCTTTAATGTGGGGTCGATGGCGGCCCGGCCTGCAGAAGGCCCGGCTGACACGCACCGCGGCCGTCACCGGCGCCGTCCCGGCCACATCAGACCGGCCGGAGCCGCGTCCTCCAATGATGTCCCTGGACCGGAGCAGTGTAGTGGTAACTAAACATAAATGTAGAGTGGGCCATTCGGATGGCATACTGTGACATCAGTGAGGTCAGTTGTGACTGGGCGCGACCTCCGGAAAATCGAATGCGCTTGATGACACCTCAGAGTTCTCCGCATTATGTGTGTTCGCACTCAGTTGTCGTACAACCAGTATTGAAATGAAGGCTATATCAAACATTGACTGACAACTAAAAAAAAAGTATCGAATCGCTTGGTACTTCTCTTTACCTATCATGTGAAACCACCACAGATCACATGGCACTGGTGCTGCTAGCAAGTACTTATAGCTGTTTTATTTAGCCTTTTGCGTCATTCTGTGGCTGGTGTCATGCGGTCGTCATTCCACTAACATTCATTTCGGAGCCATCTGGCTTCTCGGAGTCGCAGCAGCTGGGTGCATGCAAACGAGCCGCTACTCAAAAATGATGGCGTGGCGAGGCCGCGGCGCTGGTAATGACGCTATCCCAAGGGTAAGACATTTTATTTGATACCGCATTATCTTATAAACTTAACGATTAATGCGAAAACTTGCCACGCCTCATTTGGCAGGCCTAAAACTCGGGCATCGCAAGTAAAGGATCTGGTCTATATTTCACAGCACTTTGTCTGATGTTTCAGAAGTGCCCTCGGTCCCGTTTCCACGATGCTTGGGTGGAGCATCTATTCGTAATGCATACGCCAAGTTTAGACCGCGCTGACGGATCACAAGCATGCTAACAGGCGTGTTACGATCTTAGCCTCAGTGATGTGTTCGCTGGTCTTCAAAGAAAGGCTGAATACATCAGCTGGGTGTATTTTTGCTTCATCAATAGCAAACAAATGAGCAATATGGACATGGCACAGACAGACCCCAGCGCGAGCTGAGGTCCCATTCCAAACAAAGCTCACAAGTATGCACACACTTACATGACACCCGAATACAAATGTGCTGCTTAGAAAGCGGACACAAAACACTCACACGAGACTGCCGGCGTCCTCAGCAAACGAACAGACATTCGAGGCCCCATCACACTCAGCCGCGACAACTGCCATTGCCCGACTGCCCTCCGCCGGCGTAACCCCACTCGACCTCGCCTCACAGTCACGTGGTCTGCGGCCGACCAATCACCTTGCGTGCCCGCGCCACACAGCCCCAGTCCAGCGGGGTATGCTGTGCCGCCATACAGCTACCGCGCGGCGGCCGGGAGCGCAGCCGGTCCCCGGGTTGAAGCACTTCACGGAAGACACATTAGAGATACAGGTAAGCAAATCTCAACAAAGTCAGCAAGCGCCATCCACCCCAATGACACAACAAAAATGCACCACAGGATCCCGTGTTACCTGTCTCGCAAATGGTCAGTTCTTCAGCTCTGAATAAGGCCCTCAGTTCGTGTCAGTGTTCTATAAATACAAACACGGGTAGGTCTAAGAGACAAGTCACGGAAGCACATGTGTAGTTCCGTCGGATGGTCAACATCACAGTAACGCAGGTTTCAATCCAATGTCTCTTGATCTCGGTAGTCTATGAATTGTTACGCTGGCTGTTTGATCGGTGGTATGGATAATTGAGGATACAACGCTTCTCACTGCTCAGTCTCAGTCGCCATCCACCTGTTGGGATCCCATTATGATTGCCCACCGATCCACGCTGTTGAATGTTTAGCCGGTGCGGTGCGCCGTTCCAGCCTCTGAGCAGGCCGCGGCGCGCGCTGCCAGTCGGTCGTCTTCGACCGGGGATGGGGGTGTGATCGGGTCATTCCCCTAACGGCCCACCGGGATTGGCGGCGGGTATGCGACACCTGAGACCCAATGGACTGACGACGCCCTAACAGGCACCCGGCCTCCCACCCGAGCCGGTCTCACTAAATCGGCGGCACCTTACCGACCATACTGCGGTCGTTAGGGTCACATCTGCATTTTTATGGGCTCAGGTAATGGGATGGAAGTTGAATCTGCCCACACCGGGAGAAGTTAGCCTCAATAGACGGCTCTGTTCGATGTAAAAACCACTTGAGTTACGTAAAAATAGACACCTGAGAAGGCCGCTACCATAGAAAAGTGAGACTGAGACAAGCCTGTATCTTGTTGTCCTAATTGGTTCCTTTAATCTATTTAATTATTCTCATTTATAATTGGCACAGATGAAGGGGACAATAAATGTTATTTATTACCGGCATGATGAAGTGCGTAGGTACTATTTTTAGTTTTTTAGTGGCTGTCCGTCATGCAAAGTGCAGAATATTTAAAGTGTCGAGAGGCTCCTAGTTATTTAATTAAATGCTGGCGGTGCTGACGTGGGAAAGTCGAGCAGACGGACATGAACTCGCCATTGAAAACAGAAGGTCGAAGCTCACCCTGTGCACCGTGACAAAGATTAATCGAGCCGCACCGCTGGCGTCTGAACTTGGCCTATAATGAGGTCGTACCTTCCAAACAGCTTAGCAAACACCATCGGCCAATCAGCCATCGACTCGGATCTTGGCGAAGGTAAGCAATGCCAGCTAAGTGACTGGAGTCACGCTTTATTTGGCCGTCTTCAAACTGGCCCATCCATCATTGCGGAGCTGATTTCAGCAGCAACAGGACGCCGACGATGACCAATGGCCGTTCTGCAGTCTGACAGCACGGACAGCCCAGTAAACACCACAGACTAACGGCCGGCCTCGTCATCGACCCGTTGGCGCCAATGGACTCTAATGGGGGGAGAGGGGGGTACTGATCGGTCGGGCGAGGCATGGGAGCGCGTGATAGACGTGCATACCGCACGCCGATCGCGGCGCTGCAAACGGCGCTCCAATGGCTATGTGATTCGAGCGTCGAAGGGTGGCACTTCAGCCACAGTGCAACAAACATGATGAATAAGCGACCACAAACAGCAACTGCTTGTAATACAAATTAAAAACGTACGATGTGTCGATAAATCACCAACAGTTCTTAGGCATTTGATAATTTATAGCGACCTTCAGTATAATCTGACTATATTCTACTGTGTTCCAATAACTACTTACTATGCATTTCAGACCCCATGAGACCCTGCTTTTCGGCGATAATTTCTTTAATTTTTGTCCAATTAGCTTGAAATTTTGGCAAACGATATTTCAGCTCAAGCGCCAATTTTTGTCAATATGGTCTCTTAACAAAATCTCAAAATTTAGAGCACTTGTCGTTAGCTCGTAATGTTAATCAGTTTTTGCACCCGGATAGAGGCTCGCTCGCTACCGCAACAGATTGGATAGGAGCGCTGGCCAATCACGTTGCGCCGGGCCCAACTAAACTCCGCCCACTGGCCGTGACCGCGATGGGTCTATGCCGCTTCAGTCGGTGTCAGCACCGCGGAGAGGTCGGAGCGGGACCACATACTGGAGACAAGGGAAGCTGGCAAAGTTGTTTCGGGACGAAAGCCAAAAAAATTATCCGTTTGAGGGCATTTGGTATCCTCTTCACCTTATTTTGGTATTTAAACGTCGAACCAGCTCAGAAGTCAGAATATTCAGAATGATCAGAATCAAGGTAGGATCTATTGGAACGGAACCGGCCGTAGAAGGAAAGATGGATAGACTCTTGGACTCTAAACATTTATTTAAGCCGGAGTTGCACCTATCTCATCGTCAGGTTGGGTCAGGTCACTACCCGATTACCTATAAGATCATGTTTAAGCCTGTGCTTAACCCAAAAATATTGATATATTTGGCAGTGCCAATAAATGTTTCTGAGGAAAGCGCAGAAAGCAACAAAGTAGGATGAAGAGTCTTGGGCACGGCCGATTGCCTGGGGCATCGCTCCAGCGAAACGACCGTATTCGTGATTCGTGAAGCGGTGCGGGGCGCCGGGTGGGGCAGAAGCGTAATGTGTCGTATGGTAGAAATGGCCTTTATCGCGGTGTCATGTGTGTGTTATATTGTTAAGACGTGCACAAAAAGAAATAGCAATATGGCAGGCGGACGTTGGGCACTACACGAGAACGATCATCAATAAACTCGGTATCTTTTTTGTAAAACTTAAGTAACAGTAGGTATGTCCTCAATGGTGAGGAAACTATCTCTAGGCTTTTACTTTTCATGTTTGCATTTCAACACACAAGATCTGGGGGTAAAGTTAGTCCGGCGACCTCCTCAACCTAAGTCGATGATCAAATGGATTAGTCCTGAAGTTGTTCAATGCTTAGTTGCACCGGGATGATATAAATCGATCACGCCGGCATACATTCCTAATCAAATTGCATATATCAAACACATAAATTGCATCATGTTAATGGTGATTCTGTTTTGCAATTTTGACGTAGTCTGACGCGATACATAATCTTACGCAATAATTTGAAATCAACAGCGTCTTTTATGCGCGTTTTTTCACAAGCCCCGAATTTTGTGTGGAAATATATATTTTTTGTGACTGAACAAGGTGTACGTACATTTGTGATAGATACAATTAGTCGAGGGCTTCAGCTGGTGCGTTACTTATGCGCGCTATTTAGCTCATTCGATGAAATTACGGCTGCAACGACAACTGCACGGCAGCTCTACCCTATTTTTGAAGAACCTAGTAAGTGTCAAGGTGACGAAACGGAGAAAAACGAGGAAACGTTAACGTGTGCTAGCCTAAGCAAATGCGCATAACATGCATCAACCTGAATAGTGTTTCTATATGTATTTTATGTGCGCAATTCAGAAATGCTATCCAAATTTTTCAAATGCTTACCAATAAAGTAAATGTGGACTTGCTAGATTAGCTGTGGCATTGGACGAAGAGGGAAAAACCTAGCATGGTTACTTACGTTTTTCTGTGCCAGATGAGATGTGCTTTAGGTATGTATGAAATAGGTTGTCAACAAAACTGAAACAGTTGTCATTTCAAGAATGCCCCTATGAAGAAATTATTTGCAGTTTTGTGCTCATCTTACCTTGCTGAACCACTTCCTGCTCTTAATTTTGTATTTAAATAAAAAATAAAGATTTTCTAAAAAATAAAGATCTTTCTAAAAAATAAAGAAAGCTGAAAAGTGGGTGAGGGGCCATGGCCCTCCGCCCCCGGCCCCCCTGTTCCTACGCCTATGCACCAGACGGCTCATAAAGAAGTGATTTTCACGAGTGCTGTTCACGGGCACGTGCCGTAGCTGCAGCTCGGTGTTTACCCTGGCCATAGATCCCGCGGTTGACCGCGGAGCCGCAGCTACCGCAGGTCCCGTCAACAGGGCCACGGTCTTTTTTTAGAAGTTATACCTGCATATCTGCAGTGTACGCCATCTCATCATCATGCTGGCTGACCACAGTGCCTCGGCATGCATCAGTATCTCTCGCTATACTTCAACACAACCCAAATCAAAATGGTTTATCCCACTAACGCACTTCACACACACCCTGATATCGTGCTTTTTAGACGCATTCGGTATCGCAGAGGCAGACGTAGATTACACTGGGTCCCTTAGAAACTCCTCGGGAACGTCAGGAAGAGGTGCAGGGATACTGGATCCGGCACCCCTGCCACTCGTACCAACGTGGCTCGGCGGCTCGGCACACGCAGCAGATGTCGGCCCGCTCAAGGACACCGAGAAAGTTTGTAAGTGTGGCTTTCCACAGTTCAAAAATCGGGATTCACACTGATAAGTTGCAATAGGGACTCCGGGGCGGTGAAGCGAAGTTTAGGTTTTCTAGAGCACATCAAGTTGCTACATGCATCAACCTTGATGTGCCATCATGGCTCGCTCATGTAGCCAGCAGTAACAGACAGACCCAACCAGGGGAGTGGGCTTCCTAAAGCGCGGAAGTCGCGAATGGGCGAGAACCTAGTATGCGACACTTTATCACAATGCACATCAGCGCAAAATAGGATTCTCAGCAGTCTCTTTGGTCGAGGTAAAACCTAGCATGCAACAACTTGTCACATGCTGTGTTTTTCTTTGCCAAACGGAAGACGCCACTGGACTTGCTATATTCTACCCCTTTAATATCTCAGTTTTGGATAAAGTTATGAAAAAAGCGATACCAGAAATGAATCCGTCGTTCCCGAAAACCCCCGTTAGCATCTCTAACTCATTTTTGTTTACATTGGCGCTTACTATGTTTTTCCTTGACACGGTAGATGCTACGGTCCATGCGAGCCGCCCCGGTGCGACAGCTACTGCCCCGCCCGCTCCACGCAGCCGACTGACCGGCCAAGGTCACTACCCCGTCCGCCGGGAGGGCGGAGCTTAATGGTCACGTGTTTGTGACGTCACACCTACGCACGGATAGCCTCTACTCCACTGACTGATTTACGGAGCCGATTTTAACATTACGAGGCAACGACAAGTACCCTAAAATTTGATATTTTATTAAGAGACCATATTGGCGAAAATTGGCGCTTGAGCTGAAATGTGCATTGTGAAAATTTGAAGCAAATTGAACAAATAGTAAATAAATTATCGCCGAAAATTAGGGTCTCATGGGGTCTGAAAAGCATAGTAGGTACTGAATGCATTCATGCGTAGGATGGACATTGGCTATCTTGAAGCTGTACAATCGACTGTCGGCCGCTGCCCATCCTTGGAAATGAGAGAAACTCTTCAGCTTACATATCCAGACACCGAATACGGTGTCGAATATCGCCATCTCGTCCTTTAGTCTGGAATTATTTCCCGTCTGTAGACAGCTCGCTCTGACGGACGGCTGCCGCCGCAGTTGAGGGGTTGAGACGGTTCGTGACGAGCCGGGACTTTTTGTGAGCGCCGCGGGGCATCAGCGGGCTGGTTTAGTTGACCCGCATCGATTGCTGTCGGTCTAAAAACGCGCTGATGGATGCTGAAGGCGGTCGGCCTGAAGGCCTGCGGCGGGAGGCCCGGCGCCCCAGTCCAGTGTGCTCGGTAGCCGCACAAATGCTCAGCGGTCGGCGGAAACCGATACTGGGGTCTGGAAGAAACAATCGTCAATCGTCGCTCAACTCTCTAAGAATATTTTGATTGTTTCGACTCTTTCATAATTATGTAGAATAATTTATTTCAATGGAAATAGTTATTTGATGTTTGTTTTTCTTCGACTTTACTCAATCGTATGCACACAAATTTGATTCAGGGATGATCTCTTGCAGAAGTATACGCTGTCGGGATAAGTTCGATAGTGGTTGATGGATGCGTTTTCGTGTATATTGATCGGCAGTCCCACCCCTCAAGTTAGATCAAACCATTACCCGTCGCTGGTGGCAGAGCGTGGATTTCGAAGTCGGAATCCGCCGGCGACATTGTCGCTGCCGTCATTACTCTGGAGGTCAGAAGGGAATTATCCTGACCGAACACCGGATTCTCAGAACGACACGGCATTTGGTACAGTGCGTCCGGCTGCTGGTCGATTGACGGCGCTGCTAACACAGATAGAGGGGCCTTCGAGGTGCAGTTCCGCAAGGTGCCAAATGCATCTGCTGTTTACATGTGTGCATTTTATGCATTATTGTATTTTATAAATGCCGGTTACCTAACCCTGTACACTAGCTGCTGATGGCCTTCTCCACCAACCACTTGCTGGGGGGGGGGGGGGATGGAGGACGCTATGTGACCCCCGTCTACTACTTTTGCAATGCATGTATGTCTCCTTTATCTATTTGTTCTCAATCTTTTTTTTTTTGTATTGGGAAGCATGCCAAGCTGTGAAAACACGCCTCCGATCGCGCCCTGAGAAGCGGTACCAGTGCTGTGTCTCCGGCTATCTGCGCGCCCGTTTGTTGCTCTCATCCTTATCGCCGCTGCGGAGCCGGGCCGGCGCGCGCTCAGACGGCGCGTGCCGGCGGAGTCGGCGGCGGATCCCGTTCCATTAGGGAGCCGCCGCGTCGCGGGCAATGGCGAGACATTAGTGCTGGGCACAGAAATACCGGACCGGTGACAGTGGCACACCAGAGCGCGGCCCGCTCCCCGGCAGCCGGCGGCACGAGGCCATAGGGGTAAATGAGCAGCGGCAGCGCTGCTGGATAAACCACACAGAAACGCTGAAAACGTACGCGTTTGTTGAGAAGAATGGGCTGTTGGCTGTAAGCGTGACATTTAGAGAAATTGTACCCAAATACAAAAATTTAACTCGATGATGTGTATGTTCGAAACGTGATACGGATATGTTCTGTAGGGAACGGATGTGTTCTGTAGCAACCCACACGGCCTGACTGGTCGTGTTACGCACTGACCCAGCTTCACCACCTTCTCATGACCATTCCATTATTCTGCGGGTCCGCGGAGGCTGCGGTGGCCTTCGCGAGGCCTCCGTCCGTCCACGGCGGAAGGCCGGTCCGTCCACGGCGGAAGGCTCGTCTCTGTCCAGGACGGAACAGATCCATCGGCCACGTCCGGACCGCGGGCTGGGAGCGGTCCGCCAGCCGTCTGGTGCTGGTGACGAGCTGGACACGGACTGGTGGCGGCAGCGGGCTGGGGAGCTGAGAGCTGCAGCTGAGCCATTGGGGAGCTGGGGAGCTGAGGAGATGGAGAGCTGGGAGCTGGGGAACTGAGGAGCTAAGGAGCTGAGGAGCTGATGAACTGTGGCTGTGGGACTGACACGATCTGTTTTCTTCATGAGGTCACACTCGCATTACTTTCATGAATTAGCTAGTGGTTCTATTACCTCGAGATTAACTAGCCATCACTCTGTCTAATTCATTCTCATGGAACTGCTCTCTTGGCGCGATCCTTTTAGGGAGAACTGTGTCTAGATATCAGTCTAGATATTACCGTGGAACTGCGTGTTGCTGTCTGCCGCCCGTCCTGCGGGTCTCTCGGTGTCTTACTGGTCTCTCGGAACACCCCGGCCCCCGGGGAGGTCGGGACGCCGACTCTCGCCCCGTCACGACCATTAGGTGGGCGACTCATCAAGACGGCGCCCCCGGGGAGGCACCTCCAGGCGCCGCTCGGCCGTCCAGAGGAACTCAGTGACGTCACAGGTGTCTTCTCGGGGGAGGTGACCGGCTGTCTCGGCACTGCGGACACTGCGCACGACGCAAAGGGTCAGCTGATGCTGTACCGGAATGTATTACAGATGACCTTCTGGCAAAGGTAGCCGGAGTTACCATAGCCCTAGGCTACTTGTCACAATTCAGACATGCTCTTGTTGCGGAGTCATAACGAGAAGCCTGTGGAAGCGAAAGTCTTGTTGTTTTCCTTTTTTATGTCGGCATATCCTCTCAATTACTGAATCGTTTCTTTTTTATTGAATTTGCATAACTTTAACTGGTGTTTGGTTTGTTTTTGTTTTCCGAAAGACTGAAACTGAAGACATTATTATATCGCTTCCTGACTATTTGACCTTCAAGAGTCCATTAGCTTAGGAAATGGGTGAGCAAAAACAATGTGTCAAATTTATGGCTACAAAGGTAAAACATGAAATATGTACAGTGTACTCCAAAACTTTTTAAGCTTGTTAACCCGCGCCCTGCTGGGGGTCCTGGATTTCCACGCCCTGCTGGGGGGGGGGTGTTTGAACACCCCCCCCCTTGTAACTCGGCTCCTGGGCTACGTAGCGATACGCGGAAGGCGGCGTTCGAAAGAGCGTCAAAAATAATGACGAAATCACTTCGGTCAATTTTTTGGTCAGGTCAAAGGCCAGGTCACCAGAGGTCATTGAAGGCAAAATTTCGCCAATTTCCAGGTCGAATGTCGAAAATTTCCAAGAAGCCAACCCATAACTCGGGAACCAATAGAGCTACAGCGCCGCGGAAAAGCGCATTCGATAGCCCTATTAACGCCCTTTCTGAGTAATTCTCTCAGATTTGACCTAACGTCAACGGTTTTGCCTGCAGGGGGCAAAAACTGCAAAAATAGCCGATTTTTTTCGAAAACAGTTTTTCTGCAATAACTTTTGACCCAAGCCTTGTACAAGCTTACTTTTACCGGCATCGTGTTCCTCTCGTCAAGACGCATCGAACGAACTATAACTTGACCTTGAAAGGTCAACTTGAAAATTTGACCTCAGGTCAAGGTCATGACCTGACCGGAAAGGGTCATGTTGCATATCAGTCGATCCGTATCGTCGAGCTGAACACATCTAAGGCGTTTTCATCGCTCTAGCATGCCTCTATCAAAAGTTATTTGCGAAAAACTGTTAGATACCATTCGTGACCTAAGATGACCTCAGGGCATAAACAAGGGTCACGGACACCATTTTCAAGTTCAGTGTGTCTAAACCACTTGTAATTCGGTGTTTGGGAGTGTTTATAATGTCTTTCATCCAAAAGAGGCGCATTTCAATTTTCTCCCATTGACTTATAATGGGGAGGTCGCAAAATTGACCTGACCTTAGGTCATCGATATCAAAATTCTGAGATATACATTTTGTACATGCTATTGCTCTTAGCAATCGCTGAAAGTTTCAAAGCGATCGGTCACTCGGTGTAGCTATGACAGACATTGAAAGTTTTTATGAGGTGAGGTCACTTCAAGTGACCTGGTGACCTGACCTTGAATGACCTTGGTCTGAAATTTTCACAACATGTGTAGAATTGATGTATGATAAGGTGTACCAAAAACGGCGGCGCTCCGCGCCGCCGTTTTTGAGATATTCGCGAAAAACCACAAGGGGGGTGTTCAAACACCCCCCCCCCCCAGCAGGGCGCGGGTTAAAAGATCAATCACATTTCACATCCGCCAGTCTAACTATAGGTTTGCTTTGAGCATAGCCACAGCTAGCTGTAGGTAATGCCATTGTGTTCGGCGAGCTTTGTTTGTCTGACACCTTATGCTGTTACGAGTAACAACACTGATCTCTACTGGAGTCTCATTATGATGTTTACTAAAATAATTATATTTATTTGCATACTTTTTAATGTTATGTCAGGATAAGTGAAACATTTGAAACATCCTCAATCAGTGAAGCGGCGGCTGTATACCCAATATACGTGGCTTGAGGGGAGGGAGGGGGGCGTCATCCGCCCCGTTTTGGACGGGCACACTTTGATGTGATAAAATTGATGCCCTGTCACAGCGCTAAGGACATTTATTGCAAATAATGATGGGAGGAGAACAAACTCTGACGGAATATCATGGGCTCTGGCTTGTTAGCTCTTGTGTATAGCAAAATATTTCACAGGTCACGAACAACCAATGTGCACGCCACCGTCAAGTCGTCTCCCTTCCAAACAACGCTTACCAACAATAGCGTGGTCCAAATTTATTTATACACTGCACGACAATGCCATCAGAGAAAATTGCAGATGACAGCAAAGCCATGCTCCGAGAGGTCGGCGCGTTAGGCATGCATGAATGGCCCGCAGGCCTTGTTTGCCGGCCTTTGGACGTGGAGCACGCGACGAAGTGGCCCATTCGCTGGGAGTTTGACACAAAAGCCCGGGTGGCATCCGAAATCCGTTGACCTTAGGACGGATCGTCCGTCAAGCTGGCCGATAAGTCCGCCGGCATTCGGCGTGATTGGACGTGAAGCCTTGTCACCATAAATCCGCAGGGAAAACGGTTCTATGTGCAGTGCAAAACAGCCCCGAATTTCAAAAGCTGAATGGTGTTGCGCGTCACTTGCACAAATTAATAATTACACATCTTAACCCTCGCCCCGTTGGGGGGGGGGGCATTTTGGCCCCCCTGTGGTTTTTCCTGAATAGCAAGAAAACGGCGGCGCGCAGCGCCGCCACATTTTCAGTACCTTCTCGGGCATCAATTTTACACCTTCACACCAAATTTCAAGTCTTAGGTCACCGTAGGTCAGGAGTTATTGAGGTCAAACTGAGGTCATGTTCGAGCAAAAATGAGCAAAAAACATGCAAACTTGAAACGCTCACCAAATCTACAGTTATCAAGCAATTTCAAAGTTCTTTATATGTTCTAGTAGACAAAAAGCGGCGCTACAAAACTGCTATCTCGGATTTTCAAAATTTTGGGTTTTTGACCCAAAAAAAATCTTTTTTTTTAGAAAAACTAAAAAAAATCCAAAATTTTTCCGAATTTCGAAAAAACCGGAATATATGTGATAGTCCCTGCGCTCTTCTATATACATACCAAATTTTAGATCGATATCTCGTTTTTTGGCCAAGTTATAGCGAAAAAAACTGTTCAAAAATGATGACGTCAAATTTTTGAACTCAATTTTTAGCGATTTCAGACCTCTTACGGCAAAACAAAGACCACCATTGAACTCCCCGTGACGAGCTGCATCGATTCGATACCCATTTTATGCAAAAATATCAACTTTAAAATTTGACTTAATTTGACCTGACCTTGACCTGACCTTGACCTGACGTTGACCAAAACGTGACCTAAGCTGGCCCCAAAGGCTGCCTGACCCACATAATCGCATTTGTCATGTAAAATGGACCATAAAGTATGTATCACACGACACTTTCATATTGTGACCCCCCAGTGACCTGACCTCTGTGACCTGACCTGGTATCAGTGACCTCAACTAGCAAGTGTTTGAAGAATATTTCCCCATCGATGATTTTCAATGAAATGCATTTTACTCGATTTTACAACGCATTTCTTGAAATGCCTGTAAACGGTGAAAATTGGACCTTTGACCTGACCTGTGACGTCATCGGTTTGACCTAGGTCAATAAAATTGGGTCACAAGGTAGTTCCCTGATAGGGCTATCCAACACCGTTTGCCGCTTGTCGCTAGATTGCGTGGTTCTCGAGATCTTAGGGGGGGGGGGCAAAATGGCCCCCCCTTCCCCAACGGGGCGCGTTGCTCGGCAGAGCCCAACGGGGCGCGGGTTAAGTTTTACCCTGTATTTGTCATTTTTCAATTTGTACCCTGTGCGCTTGCAAGAGTCATACTGTTTTTTAAGCCAGTTGGTGTGGCTGCAACAGCGCTGAGGAAATATGCGGATCAACCCAACACCCAGCCGTTTTCTCTTTTTTAATTCCACTCGCCACTTGATCGAACTGTCGCCTTATCTGGCTGCCTCTCTTCTCGCGTTTCCCGCTGGAGGCGGCACCCTCCCCCTCCTTATCGGTCTGCTCTCTGCCTCTCTCCGCTCTCTGCCTCTCTCCGCTCCCTGCCTCTCCCCGCTCTCGCCCGTCGCGAGTGTGGTGTCGCGGCCGACGCGCAACTCCGCCGACGGTGCCCGACCGACGCCGTCGCCGCCGACGGAAGGTCGTTAGTCGTCCCGAGGAGCGACGCTGGTAGCAGCCGGCGACGGCAGCGACGGCGTCACCGGCGGCAGACCGTCGCCCGGCGTCCGAGTGCAGCTCCTGGTAACAACGCGTACGAGTGGACGGCTAACGGTGGCTGGATAACCGATATATAGCGGCCAGTGACAGTGCTCCCGGAAAATTAGATCAAGCGGTAGGCGCACAACCTAATAATCCGATCTTCTGTGGGCTCCGAGAACTATCGGAAGATTTGGAAGATTGGATTTTGCTTTCTGAGTGAATTGCCGATTTCGAAACATTGAATATCGACGTCTTACCGACAACTGTGTGTGAATCGTGCAGTGCATTGCATCGAGTCCGAAAACACCTGTGATTTGCAACGTCAACTGGGTGACGATCTGAGAGTCTCCATTTCAGGGTGTTGCGCGCTGGCCGTGGCGGACGTTGTGTCGACCTGCAGCTACAGCTCGGGTGCCGCTATGGAGGGGTGCGGTGATGCAATGTGACGGTACAGGCGCCACCGAGTGCCACAGCCGCGGTCAGTGCGGGGCCGGGCCGCTGTGGTAGTGTGGTAACCGCCGGCCGGGGCCCGCGGCCGCCCGCGCCACGCGCCGCTGGGGTCCGTCCGCAGCTGGATATGATCAGCCCGGGGGGATGATGGTGCAGCGCGACGTCAGGCCAGCGGAGAGCATCCAGTGCCCGCCACCAGCCGCACGACTATGCCGCCGACACTGGCCACTGCCATAGCGACCACGCTACTCACAATCGGTCTGCATGGTAAGAAAGGGAGATATGTTCGCCATAATGCCACTATTTTTTTCTTCACTGATTTGTTCCGTCTGAGGCGCCTGCAATATTTGTGAATGTAAAGTCGGTTAGGAATGATGCATCCTACGCGCTAAGCCCCGCTGATTACGGAAAAGCCCGGTTTTCCCTCTGCCGTGATGGCCTAATGAGGTGACTGTCAGAACTCATAAATATGAAATGTTCATTAAGCCCGGCTTTGCTTGCTTGTGTTGAGCCAACCCTGCTAACTTGTTCTGACACAAAAGAACTTGAAACAGCTGTGAGCCGGTCCCCCTAAATACAAGGCATATCCTGCTAAATTGAATGTTTTCTTATCTAAACAAATACCGCGGATGATTTACATTCTGCTCGTAAATGAATTCAATTTGCTTCTGAATTGTCAATGTAAAATGGGTTATCTGGTATTGCATACTTATTGATATAGGACGTAGGCATTATAGACTGTAATTTTTTTCCCCTATAGTATCCGGCCACTTTTCACTAACAAAATGCGAGTAGACTTGAAGTCTGCTCGCATTCTGTTAGTAAGAAGTGAAGTCTATATATAGTCGCATTTCGTTAGTGAGAAGTGGCCGGATAACTAGGAACTTAGTTAACATTTTTACAGTGTAGGTACTGGCTCTTCTTGCATGTGATAAAGTTCTATCCCTTCATCTGTACCAGTGTGTCTTTTCGGCATAGATCCTTTACACACATGACACAATAGTAATTTTCAATTACAAATATTTATATATTGCACTGCATTACAAGCCAATTGATACTTAATTGATATTGACTGAGCACTATGTATAGCTCTCGTCTATGGCACTTGCTGCAAGGATTGGGCTCTGAGAACTCCTCTGGCCGGAACTGAGCCTCAATGCGCAAATACCGCATCAGAAATTGTTTGCGGATCGGCTACCACCGGGTCGGAATGGAACTGGTTGGTGAGCTGATTGTCTCAATTCAATCCGATAGATGGCTGCATTTGCCGTTTGTCGATGATAACCTGAATATATCCGCATCGCTCAAACTGGAAGCGAGCGATAGGGAGAATTGCTAAACGCATCTAAGGTATCAATAGCCTTGTATTCATTTAGCCAGAGGGTATTGCAAGAATATAGATAACAACATCTTGCTCATAACTTGAGGAAACTGAAAAATTCAATTGATTGTGATTATTTGATTTTTGTTATTATTTTATGATTATTTGTTTTTGCAATTGTTATCATAATCATGTTCCACAAGGCTTCAAATCATCCAAACTAAAACTAGAGTGTGTCTAAAAATATAACACATAGTGATTAAAACGACTTGCAACATGGCTGTAACTTATCATCGTGTAGTAGGGGAATAATTGCACATGACATAGACCCCGTTTCCATGGGCATCACTGATCCGGATCAGCAAATTTAATCCGTATTATATTTCTCAAACTATTCGTTACATGATATAGTTTCAAGTGGATTAGGCTTATATAATCAGTTAATCCATTATTTTCATTTTCACATATTGTCTAACTATACTGGATTACCTAATCCATTTTTACTGATCAGGATCAAAGATGCCCATGGAAACGTGGTCATAGTGCTTCCATATTCATCATAAGTACTGACGGTCTTTCTTTTTTGTCATTTTTATTTAAAAGTATTATCTTTTGCTGGAGTATTTCATTTAAGTATGTTATACAAGGAGCCGGCATCGAATTGCAATTTATCCAGTTCAACAGACAAACGATTAAATGATTTAAGTACCGTGTAATGTCTATGCGCCCTTTTCAACTCCAGCACTTGGCACGGTAAAGTAATCTTTTCGAGTTGAGCGTCATCTGAATATTCTTTTCTCCCATGTTGACCGCATGTAGGTGCGAGTCTCTTATCGATTGCGTCAGGCGAGCCTGCAGTAGCGATGCCGCTTCACCCGTCTACAATCTACATGCAAGCACACTGCCTATTGCGGCCATCCGTATGGTGGTATGCAAGTTACTGTAGGTGGGAATGCGACGCGCCTGAGGACGGTCCGATGGGACCTTATCGACCCCCTGGCACGACCCTGGCTTGTTGCGCGGCACGGCCCTTCCACACACGTCAGCAGCGGTGCAGAGCTGCGACCATTCGTCTGAGTTTGCTGACAGGCCAGCGGGACAGACGAGATTGTCATTGGTTCAGAGTATACAAGTCCACTGCAAACTGCTGCCCCGGACAGTTTCCAGTAGCAATAATTTCAGTCATTTGTCTATACTAACCCATTAATGCCGCTTGGGTCATATATGACCGAAAAGCAAAATCTTAATGTTTTTTCTCAATGGAGGCAAGTCGCACTTTGAGGAGCTTGTGCGTGTGTTTTGTTGGATTTGTGGGTTCAGTGACGAGCGTCGGAGCCGCATAAAACTTGTGTGAGCTCGTCCAATGAAGTTTCTGGAGCCAAAAACGACGGGACTGCACAGCCGCCGGTGACTGGCAATGGCGCGCCGCCCCAAAAAGTAATATTATATCATGTTTGCACTATACTATCTGCTGAATGATAAAGGGTATGATGTATATTTTTGCCCTTCTTGTCGCCATCGGATAACTTTTTTTCCTCGATAAATATCATTGGGTCATAAATGACCCAGCCGGCAATAGTGTTGTCAATTTTCTCGTATATTGAATACAAGGGAAGCAACTGATGATTATACGATTATTTATTTCTGGGGGTTGTGATCAGATCACAGTGGCGGATCCAAAGGAGGGGGGTCATATGGGTCACCCATGACCTCCCTTGGGGCCCGGGGGCACCACCGACCTATCAGGGCCGGGCACCACAGGCCTGACAGGGGCACCCCAGGCCTAGTGCTGCGATATTGGGATATCATGTGCGGACCAGTCGTGCGGGGCCGTGACGCGGGTCGGGCCGGCGACTCGGCCGGCCGAGGGGCACCACGGGCCTGTCAGGGGTACCACAGGCTTGTTAGGGGCACCGCAGGCCTGCAGGAGCACCATTGGCCTAGCAAGAGCACTATAGGTCTGCACAGACCTACCAGGGGCACCAGAGGCCTGCCAGGGGCACCATCGACCTCACAGGGGCACCACCAGCCTCGCACGGGCACCTTGGGCCTGTAAAGGGCTCCACGGGCCTGTCGGGAGCACTTCAGGCTTGTCAGGGGCACCACAGCCCTGCCAGGACCCAGGGGCACCAGCGGCTTAGCAGGGGCACCACAGGCCCGCCAGGGGCACCACAGGTCTGCCAGGGGCACCACAGGCCTAGCAATGGCACTGCAGGCCTGTCAGGGGCTCCACAAGCCTGTCAGGGGCACCTCAGGCTTGTCAGGGCCCAGGGGCACCACAGTCCTTCAGGGACACCACAGGCCTGTCAGGCCTATGGTGCCCCTGACAGTGTCAGGAGCACCAGAGGCCTAACGGGGGCACCACAGGCCTGCCAGCGGCATCAACGGCCTCGCCAATGAGACGTTGCAAAGCATTGCAATGCAGTGCCTCTTAATATTGTTTGGCTGAGACCGCTATACAGTATACACAATAAGGTATCTAGCTAAATCGGTTTTCGTGATAACTCATTATTTGTGACTATACTAATGCCGGTTGGGTCATTTATGACCCATGCTTATAACTTGAGAACCGATGGAACAATCTTTTTAAGCTTGCACAGTTTTCTTACTGGGACCCGTGTGACTAACATTTGTTAAGGACAACTTAAGAATCAAAAAATAAAAATTCCGGCATTAATGGGCTAAGGCAAGGCAATAGACGACAAAGGGCACACATTCAAATTGCTACCGTAAAAAGATGTGTATTTGATTTTGCATGGTGCCAAACATAAAACGAAACATCTTGATCCAAGGGAGCCCAGCTCCTAAACATAAAAAATAAAATGAAACTAATGATACCCATACTTATTGCTCATTATGCGATGCATGGAATTGGATAATGAATATTTACATTAAAAAATCGACAAATTATTCGGAAAAACCACAACGATAATTTTCGGTTTCAACAAAGTTGCCACCATTCATTTTCTGTTTTATATTAATGTTTTGCATTCGAAATCCGCCGAGCTCAGAGCGCCGTGGTAACTGCCGCCCTGTTCCGGAGTCGGACACGAGACCAGACCATGATACCCCGTTACTGGGTCGAGACAAAACCATTTAGCGGTCGCGCCTCGGTGGCTGTGACCTTTGGCGTGTCCTGGAGGAGACCCGTGCTACATGAGCTCCGGGCTGGTCACGAAGCGAAGGACCAACGGATCCACCCCGCCGACCGACCGCTGACCGACCGACCGACCGACCGCTGACCGACCGACCGACCGACCGACCGACCGACCGACCAATTGACCAACCGACCCATCGTCCGACCGCTGACCGACCTGCCAGCCGGCCCATCGTCCGAACGCTGACCGACCCACCCACCACCAACCGCTGACCGACTGACCGACCGACCGACCGACCGACCGACCGACCGACCGACCAATTGACCAACCGACCGACCACCAACCGCTGACCGACCTGCCATCCGACCCATCGTCCGACCGACCGCCGCCCAACCGAGCGACCGATGGGAAACTACCCAGCTAGCTTGACTCTTTAGTCTTCCTTTGTTCAGCACTGAGAAGAACTAGCCTTGAATTTTGAAATACATAGCCAATACACATTGAACTTCAATGGATGTATGTTCTTCAGTTTGACGCCGGAAATATGATTGATATTTCTGGCCGGTATGTCAAATACTGTTTTGAACTAGGAGAATTTGATATCACAAATATTTGAACAACGCCAACGACTACTGTATGATGTTGAATAAATTGATTTGTACGGCAAATGAATGCTGGAACTCATTTCAGAGTTTTCCTCCTTATATGTTTCAAACTTTCCCAGGCAAGGACCTTTAGGGCAGTGGTCGGCAGGTCATTCGGGGTCGTGCCCCCTTTTTGGGCGCCAGGCAGGGCCATTACCCCCACCTACCAGACCCCATTGCTGACACAACCAAGTTTACTGAAATTCCATACCGTCCTGGAACTCTGGGTATTTGTGCATTTCCAATGCATCAGATTTAAAACATGACACTTCCTCCACAAAACATTTAATGCCTATATCCCAGTAGCGGCGGAACACCTTCAATTAAGGGGGGAGGGGGGGGGGGGGTCACTGCCGACTTTTGGTCCCATTCTTTCCATGCAACGCCCATAGGGCTAATGTTAAAATGCAAAAATCAAAGGGTGCACGGTGCCCCGGTGCCCTCCTCGTTCCGCCGCCTATGCTATATCCCATTTAACCCGGCAGGCGGTGGGCCTCCCAGCCACCTTCCGCGCGGTGGGAGGGAGGGGGCATTTTTTTGCCCCCCCCCCCCCGTATCTCCGAAACTACTGGACGGATCCGGAAAATTCAAACGGCGTTCCATAGCCCTGTCAAATTGGTCCAAGGAAACCAAATTTCATTGACCTCGGGGTCACAGATGACGTCACAGGTCAGGTCAAAGATAAAATGTTTCGCCGTTCACGGTGCTTCTAGGGAAAGCGCTGTAACACCGAGTAAAACGCATTTTGTCGAAAATCAGCGATAGGGCGTCAGTTGTCTAGTACATAATATGTTGCTATTAGAGGTCACTGGTCATACCAGGTCAGGTCACAGGTCAGGTCACCAAGGGTCACCACATGAACCCAACTTTACTAACGTTGTGCGATGCATGTTTTATGGCCAGTTTTTCATTTCCAACTCAATGGTGTTGGTTATAAGACCATCAGGTACGGTTTAGGTCACTTTCTGGTGGAGGTCAGGTCAAGGTCAGGTCAAAAAAGGTCAAATTTCAAAGTTGATATTTTTGCATAAAATGGGAATTGATTCGATGCAGCTCGTCACGGGGAGTCTAATGGTGGTCTTTGTTTTACGCTATGAGGTCTAGAATTGCTAAAAATTGAGTTTGAAAATTTGACGTCATCAATTTTGAGCAATTTTTTCGCTATAACTTGGCCAAAAAAGAGGTATCGATCTAAAATTTGGTATGTAGATAGAAGGCGGTAGGGACTATCACATATATTCCGTTTTTTTTTTTTGAAATTCAAAAAACTTGTTGGATTTACGGCTATTATATTTAAAAATCTATTTTTTGGGGGGGTCAAAATCCAAAAAATTCGAAAAATCGAAATAGCAGTTTTGTAGCCCTCTTGATTCCACACCTTTTATGTCTGAAACATTTTTCTGTATCACTAAAGCTGTAGGCCTGACAGCTCTCCCCGCGAAACCTTTTTTTTTTGGTCGAAAATGGCAGAATTCACGTCACTCTGACGTCATTAACGGCCAACCTATCATATCCTTTGGAAAATTTTTGGTCACCATGTGCACTAGCTACTCCCGGGAGGGTACTGAAAGTTTGGTGACGATCGGCGCAGCGGTTCTCGAGATATATCGAAAAAAACTAAAGGGGGGGGGGGGGCAAAAAATGCCCCCCCCCCCCACCGCCTGGAAGGTTAACCCTTGTACGTATAGGGGTGGCGGGTGGTTTTTCGTTAAAAGCTCACGTAAAAGGCATTGGATCACGACCAAATTGTACCCTCGAGCCCATCATTTTTTTTTTTATTCACCAGCCCGGAAAATATCATGACCTGAGACCAGTTTTACCAACAGAAAAATAACCGTCTGCCGGAATTTTTGCCTCAAGACCGCTTCATATACGGAGCGGAGCGTAAACGCGATGGGCTCGTAAGCGGATAGGGCTTTACCGTTTACGCTCCATATGTGAAACGATCTTTAGGCAAAAATTCCGGCAGGCGGCTATTTTTCTGTTGGTAAAACTGGCCTCTGGACCCATAATGACCGTTGGCTTATGAGCTTTTTCTGGAGATCATCTTGAGCCATAAAATCTCACTTCAAGAAGTTATAGCGGGTCCCGATTTTCTCGACACTTATCATTGCCCTCTTGAATGAGACGGAATGACCAAGGACCTTAAAAATGGGCAGCAGCGGCTTCCTATTGTCACGGGTAGCACGCTCGTCTTTTTTATGCACAGCTCCATATCCGAGTCCGAGAGGCCGCGGGGGTCCGATGACGACTCCTCCCCCTTACGTTAGCGGCTGTTGAAACGCCAACAGACGGGCGATGGTTAAAAGTTGCAGCTGCTTTTGTACGACTGTACGGAGGGGTGAGATGGTGAGGCGAGCAGGTACATGAAAATTGGTATCTAATCAATGTGTGCTGTGCCTTTGGCCTGGGCTAATCTTTGAACCCTGGGATGCAACAGTCACGATGGCTCCATCACTGGAGCTACAAACTCTAAAAAGATAGGCTTTCTCAGAATCCCTCATTACCCCCACCGAAAGGGCTCCATTACCCCCAAAGGGGGCATGCCCCACCATTTGCCGACCCCTGCTTTAGGGGATGTAAAAGAGCTAAGTATTGTCTTCAATTTTTTTTTTTTTTTAGAAAAGCAATGCTACTGAAAACAAATCATAACCGAGATCGCGAAGGGAAATCACCGCAGGCTACTACTGATCTTGACAATTGTTATCATTTGTCGCTAGAGCACATGAAGAGCAGAGGATAAGTCATAAAAATGCTCCTATACGTCACATGCTGGATTACTCGCTAACAAGCATAGCGGCGCGCGTCTGCTATTGATATAAACGAACAACTATACTCGGGTATGAGGTATACTCATTCGTTCATTTGATAATTTGGTCGTTGAGGCCTTTAGCTCTAAACCGTTAGTGCCGTTACCTTTTATCACGTTCGCCTTATTGAATCATTCTTTTCCCAAGATTTACTCCAATCTCATCTTGTCATTCGAGTGTTTTCTTTTGAAAACAAAGTTATGCCCTAGCAGTCCCTGAGCGTTTCGAAGGCGTGACATTTCGCCTTCGAAACGCTGGTTCCTTTGGAACTTCAAGAAACACTAACTTACAAATAATACCAGAATGGCTGATGTTTAACACGGCTAAAATACCCTAAATGTGATAGAGCATCGTTAACCCTCGCCCCAGTGGGGGAGGAGGCATATATTACCACCCTGTCGCGTTTCTTTTGCGTGTGGATAAAAAACCGCGCCGCTTGGAGTAGCTTTTTGTGCATCAATTTTGGACAATGTGTGAAATTTTACCCCAGGTCATGTCAGGTCAGGTCACCAGGTCAAGTTCTGACCAAGCCTCAAAAAAGTTTGCAATCATGTCCAGCCTGCAGTGCTTGTCAGAAAGGTTTTAAACTTGGTAAATTGCATGATGTTATGGGCACCTACAATGTGCATATCTCGGATTTTGTTTATATCCGTGACCTAAGGTCAGGTCAGTAGCGTGACCTTTCCATTATAAGTCAATGGAGAAAAACGAAAATGCCTCTAGATCCGTGTGTACGCAAAGGAACAGTCCAAATATTTCAGAACCACAATGATTTGGACCACCCGTGACGACCAAGGTGTTTTTTTTTGCTGATAGCCTCTAGAGAGGTCATCCGAGGTCATTTGAGGCTACAAACAGATTTTTGCCAAAAACTCTCGATTGGAAGGAGATAGAACGCTGGGGATGGTCTCATTATGTTTGTCTTGCCGAGACGCATCGACTGATATGCAGCATGACCTTTTCCGGTCAGGTCATGACCTTGACCTGAGGTCAAATTTTCAAGTTGACCTTTCAAGGTCAAATTATAGTTCATTCGACGCGTCTCGGCGAGAGGAACACGATTCTGGCAATAGAAAGGTCGTGGTGGCGGTCTTGAGTCAAAAGTTATTGGCGAAAAACACTTTTCGGAAAAACAGCTATTATTGGAGTTGTTGCCCTCTGGAGGCTAAACCACTGACCTGAGGTGATTTTTATGATGACCTTATCAAAAGAAGAGTTCAAAAGCTATCGATTGCTTTTCCAAGCGTTTTTCTAACTATCATAGTTTCTGAGATAATTATCGCATGTTTTCTGAACAATAACATAATGACAATTCGCAAAATTTTGACCTTTGATGACCTCTGGTGACCCCAATATTGCTCTAAGATGAAAAATGACTGAAATACTTTTAAACGTACTCATCGAGAGCTATCGAATGCTTTTTACCGCGTCTTTCTAGCCCTCTTAGTTTTTGAGTTAGAGGTGGGTGGTAACATATGCCCCCCCCCGCCCACACACACTAGGGCGAAGTTGGCTGAGACCGCCACTGGGGCGCGGGTTAAGGTTAACCCTCGCCCGTATAGGGGGGGGGGGGTCGAACGGACCCCCCCATGGTTTTTCGCAAATAACTCGCGTAAAAAGCGGCCGATCGCGACGAAACTTTCAGTACCCTCGCGTTAATCAATTTTACACCTACTCTAAAAATTTCATGACCCTGACCCCAATGACCTTTGACCTGTGACATACTTTTCGAGACCATGTTTGGCCGGAATCGCGATTCGGCGTATCTCGGCTTGCATTAGCCGCGCGTTTGCAGTCTTTTCGTGGTTTCAAGCGTTCAAACATGTGATATGATGTTGCCCCAGGCGGTAGGTTGGGTGTCAAGGTCACCTGAAGGTCAGGTCAGGTCATTGACCTTTGATGACCTCGGTTCATTTTTTCGAGTTTTACATGTTCCTAGGCCAGTTTTTGCAGCTGAATTCGAATTTAGCAACCATTTGAACATTTGCGAAGTAGTTTTGGTGCCTTCGTAACATGTTACGAAGCTGACAGAGGCGGTTGACACCTACTAGGAATACCCGGCAGGACCCCTACTGGTTGACCTGACCTGACCTGACCCGACCTGGACTAAATGCATGAAGATATCATCTGTGATCAAAACTAACATGATATTCGTGATCAGCACCCCGAAAAAACCCGTAGCAGCCACACTTTACGACGTTCTAACAGGTCCCGATTTTCCCGACTTTTGGGTCATTGACCTGACCTGCAAGGTCAACCAATGACCTAGGACCTTAAAATTAGGTATCATCGGCTTCCTCTCGTCACGGGCAACACGCTCGTTTTTTCCGCGAAGCTCTAGCTTGATCAGGGGCGAAACGGCAAGGGGGGGGGGTCCAACGGACCCCCCCCTTATACGTTCGCGGCTGGAAAAACACCAATACGGGCGAGTGTTAAAGTCCAATTTGAAGTAAACGAAAATTGATCACGTCATCCAATTCTCTGATAACTGGAGTAATATTTGTTAACGAACGTACTGTCTCGTGATTTGATTTTTCCCCTCCTCTCTCTCTCTCTCTCTCTCTCTCTCTCTCTCTCTCTCTCTCTCTCTCTCCTCTCTCTCTCTCTCTCTCTCTCTCTCTCCTCTCTCTCTCCTCTCTCTCTCTCTCTCTCTCTCTCTCTCTCTCTCTCTCTCTCTCTCTCTCTCTCTCTCTCTCTCTCTCTCTCTCCTCTCTCTCTCTCCTCTCTCTCTCTCTCTCTCTCTCTCTCTCTCTCTCTCTCTCTCTCTTAACCCTGAACCCCGTTCAATTTAACCCCAGAGCAAATTTAAATGACAAACAAGTGAAGGTTCTCTCTCCCCACGGTGAAAGACAATGGGCAGTAACGTGAAGTGACATCACCTATTTGAACTTAGTTCGTCTCCCGCTTTGTTGTTCCCTGCTGGCGAGAACCTACCTCCAGGGCCTCTCTAAGACTGCTCCCATTTACATACACCTTTGTCGCAAGCGCTTGAAGTCATTTTCTCTTCAAACAGCGGCGTTGTTTGTTTACAGCAGCCCTCAGAGCGTGGGGGCCAAAGCCCGGTGCCCGCTCAACCTGCAGCTTTAGCTCCAGAATTTGGTAAGGCTCATCAGAGGTGGATCCAGCCGATCCGTTTGGGGAGGGCAAAGCTTCCGACCCATTCGGCGGTCCCGACCCACCGTCGCACCGGTGACTAAGTGAGCTACAACGCCACACTACACCAGCATGCATTCACTCCGTTTATCAGCATACCATTACCGAATACCGACCCAAATCTTCAGAAACGAGCGAAGTCCTGCTTTTCGTCCAGATTGGCATCGACGCCGTATTAGATTTTCTCATCTTCGGGAGGGGCAAAAAGATAGTCTTGCCCACACGATTTAGCTTTGGTGAGGGCAAATGCCCATTTTGCCCCCCCCCCCCCCTGGATCCGCCACTGAGGCTCATTACGCAAGGATTTTGACGGATTTGCCTTGATTTTCATGATTATTTGATTTCATTGTATTTTATTTTGACGTCTTGCGTTCGAAATAAACAAGAAAGAAGCGCAATTGATTCTCCCATCAACGTCTGAAACTGCTGCATTGTGGCATGAGCTGCTACTGGTCGAGTATGTCACTGCCCGCGGCGCCCTTCGAGCAAGTGGGACCTATTTCACGGAGAGGTCCCGCGGTTCGTCACTCGCTAAATCATGAAACACATGTCCCGCAATATAAAACCCCGGACACATGAAAAATGTAACCTGCTGGGTCGCCGGGATGGCCATTCCGAGCCCTCCTGTGAAGTGAGGAATTTCTGAAAACTCATCAACTCGGTCTGATGCGCGAGACCTCTGGAAGTTCGGTTCATTACCACATTGTGCATCATTTACCATTCGCTCGCCGAAGAGTATTACATAAATGTCCTTGGAGAATGGAGATGAATGCTCAAAATAACATGTTTTATATTCATATAGCAGAAACGCCTAAACGGCCTTGCCCTTGGGCTTGGACAGCACTAGCAGGATGTGGTTTTAGAAACAGTAAGCGAATTTTCGTGCGATATTGTAAGATAAGATTCGGTTTTGGAAATAGTTAGCGGCATTACTTGTGAAATTTAATATGGTTCGATATTAATGCCTCTACATCCATTTTACTTGCACTCTATTGGACTAAAATGGGTCATGGGTCACGGCCTCAATGCATTATCATGTTCCCGCAGGGCGGGCGGCCGATTCGCCCACTTAAACCCGGGCCCATCGCTCTTCTGCATGCTGATTCGGCGGCTGGGCGGCGTCGGTCGCGGCGTCTACCCATCTCCCGTCTCCGCGCCGTCAGCGGCCGTCGGTGGCGACGATCCGACCCACCCGTCACCCGACCGGGAGGTCATCGGCGCCGGCGACCGCGGCGGCGTCACCGCACCGGCCACTAACAACCCAATCGACTCGTATTTCTGGCCGACCGGCCCCCCGAGAAACATCCTGTTAGCGGCGGCTATAGTGGCGCTCTTGCGGCGGTGCTTGCGCCGCCGCTACGGTCGCTCTCCTGGCCCTGTAATGGCGACCTCAGAAGCCAAGGGGCGGCACTAACACGGCAACATTCTGATTTCGTCAGGCGAAAGAGAAACGAGAGCCGTTCCCAGAGCCATCGCGAACGTTTGCGCCGGATTTGAAAGGCTTTGGGAACATCGCCGTGGAAAAGAATATCACCCGGGATTTTGCTGAGGCTTCAGCTGCCCTTTGCACAATGCCGCCTGGCGCAATGGCCAGATATAATGAGACGTCGTGCAGCCGCGATGTCTATAAGATTGTAGCTGACAAAATGGTGTTTTGTTGACACATGGTGCTTCTGTGTCTACGAGTCCGACTTTGTTTGAAGGCGTGGGCCTGCACCCCTTATATCTGTATCAATGACACCATTTTGCCACTGTGACTGTTTCTCGATGCATCTATAACACGTCGTTAATTAACGCTGTTGCAGCATCTCACTGCCACCCCACCTGTGTATATCTCTGACGGCTGTTCTGTGCGCGGCAGCGGCGGCGGCGGCGGCTGACCAGCCGACCCACGACTACAGCTCGCTGCTGGAGAGCCTGCGCCTCACCGGGCCCGTGTTCGACCCGCTGACACCGACCAACGTCACGGCCCAGGTCGGCTCGCACGCCTTCCTCCACTGCACCGTCCACCACCTCATGGACAAATCGGTGAGTGGAAATGGATAAGAGGCTTTTGGGTAGAATGACTTTCCGAATACCGCCAGTACCTCGCGACAAGGAAACTTCTTTTCAAATAGGTAATAAGCCGTTGCGCTATGCCTAGGCATCGAAAGCTCAATACGCAGAATCACACACGAGCACAGACTCCACGTGTCAGAGCCCGCTGCCTCTAGTCAGTGCCTCAACTTTCGGCGGACATTTGTCCGTATTTGCGATAGCAGATAGATGTGCCACTACTTGGGACGATGGCCTGCAGTGATGAGCCCATTGACGCAGTCGTCGGCCACATTTTCCCGATGAGGCTATTCATGGCGAGCCCGGGTGGGTGGAGAGGTCCGGTCGCCGGCAGGACGCCTTCACGGACATGAAACCCGCCATTTGTCAGACGCCTTGCAATGTAGTTTCTTTTAGAAGTGCTCAACGATTTCACGATAACATTATAATATTGGTACCGAGCCAACGCCAAGGAGTCTCATGGTAATCTTTGAGAATAGAAACTTCAATTTTGGTTTGATTTGCGAAGGAGTGATGTGCAAACATGACCCCCTAGAGTCCTATTGTGGAAATCACGTCCTTCATCCGGTGACACGTGTGCTACTGTTGGCCCAATCCTTATATACGCTGGCCTTGGGACCGCGGTATGGGGCAGCGTTCATTGATCGATCCTGCCCGTTATCTTCCCCGCTCCTCATCCACCGCCCCTCCCCGATATTCATCCCCCTCCCCTCCCCTCTCTCTCCCCGGCCGGCCGTATCTGGCCAATGCCTTGTAACGTTGTCGGAAGATCAATGGAGCACAGCAGAACGCATAACCTTCGAAGATGCAATGATTAGTTCATGTTTGACAGCAACGGCATTTCGTATCTAGCCCCGTGGATTCATGAAAACAATCTCACGCACTTTCTTGTGCATTTTCATGCATCACTATCAGTGACTAAGTGCAAATTGCAGAGGTAGTTCTAACTATTCTTTGAAACCTGCTATGGATGCCTATTTTGGGGGCTCTATTGCACCATGACACCGCAATGCTCTTTTCGTCGCCATAACAGCTCAGCCAGGACTGGCCTCACGACTGCTCTATTACGTGTATGACCATTGATCACGCTGTGCCGCCCTTCCCCTCCCCCTCGGGCAGGTCTCGTGGGTGCGTAACAGCGACTCCCACATCATCACTGTGGACCGGTACACGTTCATCGCGGACGCGCGCTTCCAGTGTCTGCATCCGGAGGACTCGGACGAGTGGACGCTGCAGATTCAGTACGTGCGGCCGCGCGACGCCGGACTCTACGAGTGCCAAGTTAGCACCGAGCCGAAAATATGGCGCACCATTCGGCTCAGCGTGGTCGGTGAGTTCTGCAGAGAAGTTGTGTGGGAGGCTAGTAAACACTAGCGGCGGCCGCGATTGAAAACAGTTTTACGGGGTTTTCGGTTTCCAGGTCTTGTTTTCGTCATCGCTGACCTTGTTTTTGCCAACTCCTAATAGGAGTTACGTTAAATGTGCAGTCGTCAGAAAGTTAGTCTGGCTCCCGTCATAAGCATACGTGTCACTGAATAAAATTATTCAGACCGGACTTTCAAGAAGTTTCTTGGTCCGCTAGCCGCTCTTGTAGCAGCCCCATGTTTTCATCAACGCGTTTCCAGTTTTCTAGTACCTACCATCGCAGCTGAGCGAGCACTGATAATGATGCTGATCAAAACGTGTTGGTTTCACATGCCCGACTTACGCGGCGCATATTATTTCTTTCTGCTGTATGTAGGTATGATAAACGGTAAACGGATTTTTAGGGAAAACGTGTCAGCACCAACGCTAACAGCCCCCCCCCCTATAAAAAAAAACGAAAGATAGTGTCGAACGCAGCATATTTCAATGTAATCATTATGTTTTGTGTAAGCGTTATGCGTCTTCTCAACAATGGACGGCAGGCCATGCGGAAGTCATTCTGTCATCTTTTGTAGGCTGCAGCGAGCGCCCGGCCTGGCGCCCGATCGTACATCAGGGCTAAGCTCGCGGCGCGGTCATCGTAATACCGAGCAGACCCATCATTTATTTTCTGAGCATGAGGCTAAATAAATCATTTTAACCCTCGCCCATGTAGGGGGGGGTTGGTGCAACCCCCCCCCTGAGGTTTTTCGGAAATAGTGCAAAAACGGCGGCGCGCAGCGCCGCCAAATTTTGGGTACCTTATGGGGCAAACCTTGCGCATCTTTTGATGAAAAAAAATTGACCGGGTCATGTCAGGTCACGGAGTTATGACGTCACAAAGGGAACAGCCTCCGGCCGGATTTTCACAAACTAAGTGCCAACGCCCGAGGTTTCCTGCCGGTGGTACGGACATCGGTTGATGGATCGTGATGAAACTTCCCATGCATGTTGGGGCAAGTATTGGCTATCATATGGTATAAGAAACTTGACCGGGTCAGGTCAGGTCACGGAGCTATGACGTCACAAGAGGAACAGCGTCCGGTACTATTTTTGAAAAGCGCCCGAACCACTATTTTGCTAATTCTTGTCACCTCAATGGGAATATGCAGCAATATTAGCTTCTATAGGGAGCAAATGGACCTTCCAAATCCAAAAATACAATCAGATTTAAAAAATTAAATTTTTTTTTCGAATTTCTGCCGCCGACTGTGACCTTGCCGACTTCCGGCGCTCCCAACGCCCAATTTTTAGAGCTAGGGAAACGAAATACATACCAAACGATAGAGAATTGATCAAGGAACACGATAGTGAAGGTTTCAAGTCGATATCTCCCACCGTTTTGCCGCAATCGCCGCGGAAAGTTGAAAAAAGTCTATTTTTCCGAAAATTTGACCTTTGACCGGTCAAAAGTAGGTCAAATGTTGACCTAGGACCAAAAAATATACCACCAATCGCGAGATCTCGGCGAGAGCAATCCGTTGGTCTTTTCCGCTAAGCTCTACGACGCTCCGTTTCCAAACGCCAAGGGGGGGGGGTCGCACCAACCCCCCCCCCCTGCATGGGCGAAGGTGGCAGATCGTCGTTTACGGGCGAGGGTTAAAGCATGAAAGTTCGATGTTTGCCAAATATCGTGCACTTATTTTACCATCGCTTCTCAAAGGACATTTCACCTTACATGAGAAAATATGTTGAGATAGCAGATACGTCCCTCGAGGGCCCAAAAATTTCATGATTCGCGGTCTTTCACCTGAAACTTCTCGGATATCAACAGTTTGAGAATTCAAAGTCATGTGACGCTTTAATTTCGGCGCCTGGTGGATGGTTCAGAGGGACCCAGCGTCTGGGTGATTAAATGTTTTACGCGGCGATGGATTTTGAATGCATGCGCAGCCGGGAAAACACAAATGATCCGGGCAGTCCTATGTTTCAAACATTTGCCATTTTTTCTTTTCTTTCCTGTGTTTTCCTGAGAAAGTGTTTCATTTGTCTTCCTAGCTCTAGTAATTGTCTTCCTTTTGTGTAGAGCATACCACTTTTAGAAACTATGTCGTGACAATCTATCTAGGCACCATTCTGCACAGCCATGAAGTATTGGGGACAGGGCACTCCGCGCTACCACTTTAACCTCAGTACATGAATCGTCACAGTTCCTCGCGCAAAATGAATGTTCACAAATCCATCACACATACCTTTGCTGCGGACATCAATTAGTCATTGTGGAATAGCACAGTTGGTGCCCACTTGCTGTGTAACCAGGTGGTAATATATAGTGGCGTGGCAGCGGTAATGTGGCACTATATCGTCACAGTGCCCAGCGGCCTGGATTAACGGCGACGGCAGTCGACATCTTTGGCACACACAGACACACAGCCGGTTGGGGCTTTGTTTAGGTTTCTGTCTCAAATTTGTCAAACCCTTTCTGTGATGAATATAAAAATAGAAAATATCAGAATTGTTTGCATATGCTTTCCACGAACACTTCACTTCAAGCCTGCGCCCATAAAAGAGTTTTTTGGTCTGGTTGCTGTTACTAAATGATGATGCAAAGCTTATTGTTGGGTTAGATGACTTCCGGGGTGTGCTGCTACGAGCGTGGAGCCCGTTAGCTCCAAATGGCAAATATCTGCGAGGCGAAGAAAGCGAATGAATAATATCCTCTCAGCTTTCGTCCATTTCGAAGATAAATAGTGGTTTGATGGTGATATATCACCACTAAAATTACGCACACGTATGTCGAGTAACGCAACAGGGCCGGCGAAAGATGTCTAATCTCATCGCAGGGGATTTTTGTATTTAGAAGACATTGATTCAGTTTTGAGGTTTACGTAGTGAGTAACGGGAGTATAATTTGCGTTGACGGTGCCACCGAGGCACTCTGTAATAGTGGATCAGTTTGATTTGGATTACAATGACCATTTCTCGAATCGTGTATGTTCCAACATAACTTATTTACTCTGTGTGAGTCAAGGGATTGTCGCTACTTGGGACATTTCCCAAATCTAAGCAGTCGTTCCAGCTTGGATAATTTTTCGTTACGTCGTATACAAAGTTACGCAATCCTCACCTTTGTAAAAGGCACCATAACCTTTCCTCATTGTTTCTGTGACAGTTTCCCGTCCTGTTATGTCCTTCAGTGACTTGTTCACTATCGCGGCGTCCGTACCAAGGGCTTTAGCGACTGGTCAAAAACTGGTCAGTAGTCGGAGACTGGTCAGAGACTGGTCAGAGACTGGTTAGAGACTTATCCGATATTGGTCTGAGACTGGTCAGTGATCAGAGACTGTATGGAGACTGGTCAGAGATCAGAGACTGTATGGAGACTGGTCAGAGACTTATCAAAGACTAGTCAGTGTCAGAAACTTTTCGAAGATTGGCCAGATACTATGTACATATAGTCTCTCAGAGACCGGTAGCCGTACCGCCGTACACACTGGTCACAGCCTGGCGTCAGTACCGGGGCCTACAGAGGCCGGCACTCACCCGGATCAGGACACAGCTGCAGCCAGCCAATACAAAACATTTACTGATTAGGGCTATTCATTAATCTGATTGTCCAGCAGTGCCTTGGGAAAAGCGCGCTTCGGGTCACCGGAGATGGGTCAATGATTGGTTGCCGAGGCGCAAAAACGTTCCTTTAGCTTAGAACAGCTCTCGCTTCCAAGACCAGACTGCTCAATGATGGAATGCATATGCAATAGTACCATCATTTTAGTGCCAAGTGAATTCAAAGGCCCCCATGGCCTGCACTCGTATCAGGCAAACTCACTGGCCCGCGCAGTTAGGGCTCAGACATTGTGCGAGTGCATTTCAATGTCTAATTTTGCACAGGTCCAGCAGCAAAGGGGACTCACCGTCCCTGGAACATGATCGATCCGTTAAGCACATTATAAATAAAACATTAGTGAACCACCAAGGCGTGTCGCTTGGATTGCCTGCGGAGGCGCAGTGGAGCTGTGTTGTGCTGGTGTTTTGGTATTCGTGCAGCGGATCAACGGGAGAAAGACTTGTTTCTCCGGCCCGCTGCCTCCACACGGAGAAGGCCCATTACCGTATTATGTCACGCAACAAATGACGAGTGTGCCTCGTGCCACGATGATCAATCGATGCCAAATTGTGGGTTTGGTTTCTAGACCAATACATGACGTCAAAGGCCACATCAAAGGTCGTCCAAGATCCGCAAATTGTGTGTTAGTGAAGCTTTTCTCATATTGCTTGGTACCAATTGTTAGGGTTTAGGTATACGAAGGTTGATACGGTTGATACCCTTAGCTAGCTCCACGGCCACCATAAGGCCGTTTTTGCTACGTTAGGCGGCACGGGCGGACATCGATAGCAGCGCCTCTATCGGTCACTAGGGAAAGCTGGGCTGTGGGCGACGATATACCGGCTGAGTTGTCACACGTTGAATAGGTTTATAGCCATCCGTCTTGTGAAAAAGTTGAACTTTTGCCTTTAATGTTTCTACAGGCAATTTTAGAAGTGTCTTCACATGGATTACAAAACCGTTTAGATTATTGTATTCACTTCAAGCCTTCCCTATTGTTCTTGATGATGCGGGAACTATTTCTAATTAGTGTTCTAGCTTAGTAAAAGAACATACTGTGCGAATGATGAAAAAAGCATAAATGGAAGATTTTAAATGCAATTTTCTCTAACAATTAATGGTAAATTCTCTACATATCAAGGAAAAGGTGCATGCTAACTGATAATTTAAAGTTCTTGGGGCCAGTTGTTTTCTTTTTTCTTACGTCCCCAATGGCCGCGAATACACTTGTGATAAGCCTATCGAAAAATAAGAAAAAAATGTACACATCACACACCACCAAACTAACAGCCAAACTGAACCAAACTCGTGTTCTGCAATCGGGGTGGCTACAGTTCACCCACGATTCTGTTGATGGATAATCATTCAGCGTGTGCCGTCGTGCATAGGCGGCGGAACGATTTGAGACAAGGGGGGGCACCAGCTCAAGGAGCCAAACCTAGGGTACCCCAAATCCTGTTTTCTCATCGGATTTAGGCCACTTATTTTTCGTCACAGCCCTGACACGATGTTTTTTTTTCTTTTTCTTTTTACTAAACGAAAATGGCAGAACACTCCCGTATGTGTGGTTAACTTGAAGCTGATCCTCAAGTACCTATGTGTTTGTCTCTTTCTATTCTCGTTTGATAAATTCCATTAACCCTCGCCCGACGAGGGGGGTTGATGCAACCCCCCCAAAGTTTTTCGCAAATAACGTAAAAACGGCGGCGCGTAGCACCGCCAAATTTGGCATACCTTCTGGGGCAACATTTTCGCACCTTTCCTGAAAATTTAAAGTCCCAGTCATTTCAGGTCAGGTCACCAGGTCACAAAAACCGGTACAAGGTCAGGGGAAAATTTGGCAAAATATTGTTCAAACACCAGCTTTAAGTTTTATTGGTAGCTTTCGGAAGCGTTACAGCTTCCTTCGTCAGCCTTGGATAGAATTCTTAAAAAGACAGATAAACACGTAAATACAAAACAATTCAAAATTCAAAAAACGCCACTTAAACTCAAAGTGGCGCAGATATTCGAGAAAAGCTCGTTTCGTAATTCGTAGCGTTCCACTTCGTTGGCGAATTCGCGTACATGAGTAAGCACATAAACAAAAAAACACCGCACGAACATTGAACTATTTAGTCGCCTAGCCGAGCACACGATACACATCTGCCACCATGACACCAGGTTTCACATTCAGCACATTTCCTCTCGCCTTGTCGAAAAATACCCTCTTTGATTTTTCGTTTCTCCAGTCAGACTCGTAAGCTAAGACTTTCACATCCCCAAGCGACACAGTGGCCCGTTCTATAACATGTTTGGCTAGTCCTGAATGATTCTCGCAAGTTGCGTATCGCCCTCTTGTGCTCTGTTTCTCTCGCTTTAATACTACGACACGTTTCCTATGTAAATTTTTCCACACGCACACAATATTGGTAGACCACGCCCGTCCTGTGACACATGTCCCTCTTGTCCTTGGGGTGCACCAGAAAGCTTTTCAAATTCCTCTCTGGCCTGGTAGCAACGGGCAAACGGTTTGACCGCGCGTGTAACTCTCTCCGTACCCCTTCACGTAAGGTAGAACAACTAAAGGCTTGTCCGTCTGCTCCTCTCTGACCCCAGTCCTCTTTGGTCTGGCTAGTTTCCTGCGAGTGGCCTGAATGAAATGTTTTGGATAGTGTTAGCCTTAAGTGCCTTATCTATGTGACCCGACTCAGCCTCCTACTCTCTGACATGATACGAAAGTTTCGCCCCTCTGTACCAATGACCGAATCACCGACTCTTGTGCTGTTTACTGTGATGTGAGTTAACCCGCGCGGGGCTGGGGGGGGGGGGGTAAATTTTACCCCCCCCCCCTCGCGAATTTTTGCGATATCTCAAAAAACGGCGGCGCGCAGCGCCGCCAAACTTCAGTACCTTTTCTTACATCAATTTGACACGTTCCCTGAAAAATTGAGCGAAATCTGTCGGAAATTTTTGAGAATTGACGTTTTAGTGACGTCATGTTCGCCATTTTCGCCTCAAAAACGGCAAAAGTTCAAACGCCGCTAACTTCTTCTTTTTAAAGGAATCAAGACGTAACAAAAAAGGTTATACGTAATTTTACTTTGTCTATCAAATGGCTATCTCGGTTTTTTGAAAATTTGGATTTTGGCCTAAATTTTTCAAAAAACTGATTTTTTTGGGAAAATCATTATAAAATCCAAAAATTTTGGTCTATCGAAAAAACCGGATATGTCAGAGAAGTGGTCTATGTGCACCTACATACCAAATTTTAGAAGAATCGGTTCAAAAATGTGGGAGTTATTCAAAATTTTATGACGTCACGACACACAAAATTTGAAAAAAGACTTTTTTGAAAGTTCTAGACCTCGTACGGAAACAAAAATAGCACCATTCGATTCGCCGTGAAAAACTGCATCAGATAGACACCTTTTTAGGCCTTAACAACCAACTTCAAAATTTGACCTCACTTGACCTGACCTTGACCTGACCTCGACCTGAAATTCATCCAGAGGTGGTCCATATCACTTATTGAGTGTGCCTATTGAATTCTATGAGTAAAATGACCCTTAAAACATATGTCGCACATGCCCTTTTCTATATTTTGTTTTTTTGGTGACCTGACCTGACCTGACCTGACCTTGACCTTGACCTCTGAATGATATTGTATGCAACGAATATTGTCTTGGTAGCCTAAGAACACGTTTTGGGCGATCAGTCTCAGTCCATGACTCCATTCTTCGGCAACTACGGTGCAAGGCCGATACTGTAGAAACTTGCAATTTGTACCCTTGACCTGACCTTGACCTTGACCTCAAACTTTAAATTAAGTACATGTTTTTAGTAGTTCGTGATGAGAGCTTTCGATTGGCGCTTGAATTTTCCAAATCGGACCATTAGTTCGGGAGATAACAGGGGGGTAAAATTTACCCCCCCCAGCCCGCGCGTTCGGCTGGAGACCCCAGCCCCGCGCGGGTTAAAATTTAGGTAGCTATCTGTGTGTGTTGTTTTCCTGTATACTCCTGTCATCACCGTCCGTCCTCCCCCCTCCTCACCTCTACGTCCAAAAATGGAAGAATGCCGTCCTTCTCCCTCTCCACCGTGAAAGCCACCCCTGCCGCCTGACTGTTTAGGTGCTCGTGAAGGCTCTCCACCAAGTCCCCTTTCATCACTACAAAAGTGTCATCCACGTAGCGTCGCCAGACCTTAACTGGATGGGCAAAAGACTCCAGAGCTCTCTGTTCCAGCTCTTCCATAAAGAGATTGGCTACTACAACACTAACCGGACTACCCATCGCTGTGCCCCTTTTTTGTTTGTAAAAAGCGCCGTTTACCTGAAAGTACGTCGTATCCAGGCATAGACGAAGTAGCATGACTATATCATCGACATCCATGGCAGTACCTGCCAGAACATCACTGTCGCCCTTCTCTTCCTCAGCCTGTAGCCTTTTTTTGGCCACATCACAAGCTACCTCAGTTGGAACCGAGGTGAAAAGAGAAGTGACGTCGAATGACACCATGTTTTCATCTTCGTCCAAGTTTAGAGACTGCGCAAATTGAACAAACTCCTTCGAATCTTTCACGTGGGAGTCGGTCTTCCCTACTAGTGGGGCTAGAATACGGGATAGGTGCTTCGCTATAGGGTAGGTTACTGACCCGATCGTGGAGACTATAGGTCTCATAGGAACCCCCGGCTTGTGGACTTTTGGCAAACCATAGAAGAGCGGTGCCTGAGGGTCAGACGGATATAGCGTAGTACTCCTTCCTGGACAAGTGACCCCCTTTCTACAGATTTCAGGGCATCTCTTACTTTACGAGTATAAGAAGGCGTAGGATCCTTAGGTAACTGTTCATAGGTGTCCACATCTGACACCAGGTCATTGATCTTTGATCGATATTGATCCGTACTCATGACACACACTGATCTACCTTTATCGCTAGGCAAAAATCATTATATCATCCCGGTCCCTGAGATCATTTAAAGCGCGCCTCTCGTCTGCCTACCCTATAGCGAAGCACCTATCCCGTATTCTAGCCCCACTAGTAGGGAAGACCGACTCCCACGTGAAAGATTCGAAGGAGTTTGTTCAATTTGCGCAGTCTCTAAACTTGGACGAAGATGAAACATGGTGTCATTCGACGTCACTTCTCTTTTCACCTCGGTTCCAACTGAGGTAGCTTGTGATGTGGCCAAAAAAAGGCTACAGGCTGAGGAAGAGAAGGGCGACAGTGATGTTCTGGCAGGTACTGCCATGGATGTCGATGATATAGTCATGCTACTTCGTCTATGCCTGGATACGACGTACTTTCAGGTAAACGGCGCTTTTTACAAACAAAAAAAGGGGCACAGCGATGGGTAGTCCGGTTAGTGTTGTAGTAGCCAATCTCTTTATGGAAGAGCTGGAACAGAGAGCTCTGGAGTCTTTTGCCCATCCAGTTAAGGTCTGGCGACGCTACGTGGATGACACTTTTGTAGTGATGAAAGGGGACTTGGTGGAGAGCCTTCACGAGCACCTAAACAGTCAGGCGGCAGGGGTGGCTTTCACGGTGGAGAGGGAGAAGGACGGCATTCTTCCATTTTTGGACGTAGAGGTGAGGAGGGGGGAGGACGGGACGGTGATGACAGGAGTATACAGGAAAACAACACACAGATAGCTACCTAAATTTTAACTCACATCACAGTAAACAGCACAAGGAGTCGGTGATTCGGTCATTGGTACAGAGGGGCGAAACTTTCGTATCATGTCAGGAGAGTAGGGAGGCTGAGTCGGGTCACATAGATAAGGCACTTAAGGCTAACAACTATCCAAAACATTTCATTCAGGCCACTCGCAGGAAACTAGCCAGACCAAAGAGGACTGGGGTCAGAGAGGAGCAGACGGACAAGCCTTTAGTTGTTCTACCTTACGTGAAGGGGGTCACGGAGAGAGTTACACGCGCGGTCAAACCGTTTGCCCGGGTTGCTACCAGGCCAGAGAGGAATTTGAAAAGCTTTCTGGTGCACCCCAAGGACAAGAGGGACATGTGTCACAGGACGGGCGTGGTCTACCAATATGTGTGTGCGTGTGGAAAAATTTACATAGGAAAACGTGTCGTAGTATTAAAGCGAGAGAAACAGAGCACAAGAGGGCGATACGCAACTTGGACGAGAATCATTCAGGACTAGCCAAACATGTTATAGAAACGGGCCACTGTGTCGCTTGGGGAGATGTGAAAGTCTTAGCTTACGAGTCTGACTGGAGGAAACGAAAAATCAAAGAGGGTATTTTATCGACAAGGCGAGAGGAAATGTGCTGAATGTGAAACCTGGTGTCATGGTGGCAGATGTGTATCGTGTGCTCGGCTAGGCGACTAAATGATAGTTCAATGTTCGTGCGGTGTTTTTGTTTATTGTGCTTACTCATGTACGCGAATTCGCCAACGAAGTGGAACGCTACGAATTACGAAACGAGCTTTTCTCGAATATCTGCGCCACTTTGAGTTTAAGTGGCGTTTTTTGAATTTGAATTGTTTTGTATTTACGTGTTTATCTGTCTTTTTAAGAATTCTATCCAAGGCTGACGAAGGAAGCTGTAACGCTTCCGAAAGCTACCAATAAAAACTTAAAGCTGGTGTTTGAACAATATTTTGCCAAATGAATCCGTCCCAGCTCAACAAACAATATAATCATATCAGGGGAAAATTGGACTAGCTTAGCGGCAACTGAATTCCAAAGTTCACTAAAATTGGTAACAAAGTACACCATTCGATGCGCACTGACGTCCTGAGTTCACTGGTGCTTTTATTTTTGCTCTATCTTTGCTAGGTAAAAAGTTATAAGCGAAAATTTTTTAACATGTTTAACCCGCGCCCTGCGGGGGTCCTGGATTTCCACGCCCTGCTGGGGGGGGGGGTGTGTGAACACCCCC